>NC_140167.1:33245930-33293430 GCF_963971535.1 Notolepis coatsorum | reverse complement strand
TGTGTGGCTCTCTCTCTCTAGAAACACAGACACCCTTTCCCTCACTGTCAGATGTCCAATGAGATTAGGCCAGGGGGGGGGGGTGAGTGGGGACTGATCTTTTATCAGGCTAGAGAAGAAAAAAAAGCCTCTCCAACAATGTCAGCGAGACAGAGAGCGACACTGTGTTCTGTAGGCTATTGTCTATATGAGGGCCAGACCTGGCCCAGAATGCATGGGAATGCAAGGGTTGAATACACAGACGACTGCTCCGAGATGCACCAAACAGGTCACTGGAGACGGGCCGTAGAGAGAGAGAGGGACGTTAAGGGAACAGCCTGCAGATGTACTGTACTTCAGAGAGGCAACCGTACCTCACTGGCTAATGTGAAGAAAAGGAAGAAAAAAGACAAAGTGGGCAGGAGACACATGCCCTAGTCAGCTGCTGAAGACATTGTGGGAGCGGGAGAGTCAGTGGAGTTATGTAAGGCTGTTGGCCGCTGGGTCCTGTTTCCTCTCAGACCAAAGAAAAGAAACGGCTGATGATGATGACGATGATGATGATGATGATGATAGAAGATGAGGGCCTGGCAGGCAAGGACCTGAGCTGGCTTGGGCTGCTACTGTGGTGGCTTGGTTTTGGCTAGGGCTATGACTGAGTCTGGGTCTCAGGGTTAGGGCTGCTGTGGTGGCTTGGTTGTGACTATGGCTGAGTCTGGGTCTCAGGGTTGCTGTGGTGGCTTGGTTGTGACTATGGCTGAGTCTGGGTCTCAGGGTTAGGGCTGCTGTGGTGGCTTGGTTGTGACTATGGCTGAGTCTGGGTCCTGGTCTCTGGGATAGGCTGCGGTTGAGGCTTGCCTAAGCTGGCAGTGGGCCTTTTTGACTGAGGCTAGGTCTAGGTTTAGCGGCTGGGATTTAGGCCTTGGTTAGGACGTGTCTGTCTTGGCTTCGCCCTGCAGAAGGCTGGCTGGCCTGGCCAGTGGCTGACCCCAGAGCAGTGAGTGGGCTGACAGTGATGCTAACACGCCTCGCAGGGAAGCTCTTTGTCTAAACCGCCACACAAGCTGTGTTTTGTTTCCTCTTTGAAATCACTGCCCAGACACACACACACACACACACACACACACACACACACACACACACACACACACACACACACACACACACACACACACACACACACACACACACACACACACACACACACACACACACACACACACACACACACACACACACACACACACACACACACACACACACACACACACACACACACACACACACACACACACACACACACACACACACACACACCACACACACACACACACACACACACACACACACACACACACACACACACACACACACACACACACACACACACACACACACACACACACACACACACACACACACACACACACACACACACACACACACACACACACACACACACCACACCACACACTGGGAGAAGCAGGCTTGCCGGGCACAACAGGGGCCATGACTTCCGCAGACGACACACAGACCCAGAGCTCTGAGACGTCTCACACCCCTGCCAGCCAGTGGCGGTCTCCACCAGTAATAACCCACAAAGAGGCTGCAGCCAGGCAGAACGAATGGGCCTTTCACAGAGAGAGAGAGAGAGAGAGAGAGAGAGAGAGAGAGAGAGAGAGAGAGAGAGAGAGAGAGAGAGAGCTGAGGTGGTACAGGTGGGCCAATTCCTCTGTGGTGTGGCGGATGTCTGTTTGTACCATGGCATCATGGTGGGCAACGCTCCCATGTCCGACCCACCTCTCGTGAACTTCCTCATGCTTGTAATGAACCTTTAATACTACACTTACACACTCAAAGCTCCCCCTTTAATACTACCCCACATTACACCCATATTAACTCCCCCTTTAATACTACCCCAATACACCCATATTAACTTTCTGAGGTTGGCCACGGTGACGTGGTACCGGCTTACGCTAACATTACATAGTAACGTGACACACTGCAGTCGTGCAGAACAACTGGAGAGCTTCGGCATAGCTTCTGTTCCCCTGATGCCCTTGACTCTGTACAGGAGCTGTGGAACTTTAGGTAGTAGACTACCACACTGACATGAATCAACTTAAAATACCTTCAGACTGAGAAATGCCTTCCAGGAGGCTACTGATAGGGAAGTCCCCTAGAGTGGTGGCAACAGGTCCTTATCATGAACCCAAATATGTAAACCGTCCTTGTAACACTACAGAAGGCAGAGCCCGTCGGGCCCCAGGGCAGCCTTCTCTACTTGATACACATACTTCGTCAACAACTTGGCTGCCCCCAGTAGCAATTACCCAGTTCCCCCGTCCTCTTCATTCTTCTGCCATAGATGGATTTCCTGTTTGTAAACAGGCTGTGCTCAAGCATATCAGCAATACCGTTGAGACACGTGGCTGAGACATTCCTGGAGCTGCTGCTCTAAAAGTATAATGCCTTATGGAGAAACCATGGCCCAATGGAGAAACCATGGCCTTATGGAGAAACCATGGCCTTATGGAGAAACCATGGCCCAATGGAGAAACCATGGCCTTATGGAGAAACCATGGCCTTATGGAGAAACCATGGCACTATGGAGAAACCATGGCCTTATGGAGAACCATGGCCTTATGAAGAAACCATGGCCTTATGGAGAAACCATGGCCTTATGGAGAAACCATGGCACTCCCCTGACACAAATGGATGTAATTTTGCCACACCCAGCATGGCTGTAAGTGTGTGACACTTTCACCTGTTACATAGTTAACTTAGGCATGGATTGGTTGTTTGAATTGCTAGCCTGCCTGGCGAACAAATGAGAAGAAATTGTACTCTGTCTGATTGTTCTGATCGGAACTCTGTTAGCTTTTTGCACGTGCCCACTTGCACTGACGTAATCAGGAAACCCATCTATAATTATGAGATCTACTGTCTTCCCCGACATCTGTAATGCTTCCTGTCTCACCACACAGGATGCTGGTGTCAACGGTTGGCTCGCCACGCTACCTCTGACCCAATGAAGTCTAATGACATCAGCTTAACAGTCATATATTGTATATCCCACAGAAACCTACAAGAGATGTTTCTTTTAGATCAACAACAACAATAACAATAAAAACAACACCAAGGATGGCAATCATTGAGTAATGAGGTTCATGCCTGGAAATCTCTGATAAACAAATCAACAGATAACTGTGAGCCAGGAGGACAGAGAAGGCTAGTGTGTGAGTCAGAGAGAGAGAGAGAGAGAGAGAGAGAGAGGAGAGAGAGAGAGAGAGAGAGAGAGAGAGAGAGAGAGAGAGCCAGGCCAAAGCACTACCATGTGTGTGTTTACAAGCCCCAAGCAGAGAGACAGGGGATGCTATGTTCCAATGGATAGTTGGAAGAGTGCTGCTGGAGTGGCAGGCCACAAGATCTGCTTTCATCTTGCGCTCTCGCTCTCTCTCTCTGTCTCTCTCTCTCTGTCTCTCTCTCTGTGTCTCTGTGTCTCTCTCGCTAAATCTCTCTCTCTCTCTCTCTCTAACTCTCTCTCTCTAACTCTCTCTCTCTCTCTCTCTCTCTCTAACTCTCTCTCTCTCTCTCTCTCTCTCTCTCTCTCTCTCTCTCTCTCTCTCTCTCTCTCTCTCTCTCTCTCTCTATCTCTCTCTCTCTCTGCGTGTGCAGAGCCAGCATGTTGACCGTGTTTGCTGGGCCCCTCATGCCAAGGACAGACAGGGTTTATAGTGTGTGATAGCCGTCACACTCTAAGTGGCACGCTAAACTCTGAGCCAAATAACCGCTTGTGTCCCATAGACTGATGCTATATAGACTCCAAAACGACCCGTCGCTAAGCTAATAAGATCCTAACCACAGTGTCCCAGCCTGGTCACTGAGGAAGCTCTGGGCTGATGATAGACAGAGATCTCTCTGCCTAGACATCCAGACAAACAAGATAATTATCACACACAGACACATGCACAAACACAGATGCAGACAAAACACGCACACACACACACACACACAGGCACGCACATACACACATGCACACAGACGCGCATGCACACACACACACCCTCACACAAGCACATAACAAGTATGTGTATACACTCATGAGGACATGCAAGCTTATGCACACACATCCATGCACACAGACACACACACACACACACACACACACACACTCACACAGGCCTCTTACTTAATGACGGGCCATGGGAAAGGCTGGTGGTGTGTGTGTGTGTGTGTGTGGGGGGGGGGGGGGGTGGTGAGAACTCATAAGCTGCTGAAAAATGTTGTTTACTGTTTTCAGTGGTGTGAGTTTTTAGGCTGTCATCCTCTTTTGGACTCCGGCTTGGGGATCGAGGAGTTACGAAACACAGCAGAATAACAGCATATTGTCCAAAATGACATTGGACTCTGGGAGACAGAATTCGTCAAAACAATACAAAGTTCTGTGAACAAGCTTCCCCGGGGATTGACCTGGCGAGAGAGCCGAGTATAAAACATCCAAAATGCCAATCAACTCTAAATGTTCCGTAATAACCCCATTGTTTGTTTGCAGACCTAATCATCTCAGACGTTTTTTCCATGGCCGGCTGCCAGCCACAGTAAGCTGCTGCGCTGCCTCATCCAAAGCACCGCACTTCATCTGAACACGTCAGCAGATTGCCAAGAGAGAGAGAGAGAGAGAGAGAGAGAGAGAGAGAGAGAGAGAGAGAGAGAGAGAGAGAGAGAGAGAGAGAGAGAGAGAGAGAGAGAGAGAGAGAGAGAGAGAGAGAGAGAGAAAGAGAGAGAGAGAGAGACGGGGGAAATAAAACAGTTTCAAGGAATCACATGCCTGGGATTGGGAGTATCACCGCGATATGAGCACATTTCCTCCAAGATTCAATAAAAGTGGTGTGTAAGTCCAGCTTTTCTGGCATGGAGAAAAAAGATTCGCCTGAGTGCTAAAGCAGGGAGCATGTCTATGTTCCCCGGGTCCTCTGTTCCCCGATTGATTGATTGATTGATTGATTGAAAATTTTAGACCACCAGCCCTGATTCCAAACTCTAACCTTAACCAACTTCAAAAGAGGGCCTAAATGGGGCGGCTAGGTGGTGCAAGGCACTCACCACCAATGCTGGAGACGCTGGGTTCGAGCCCAGCTCTTCACATTGTTTTCAGTTTGGCTGGTCGGCCGTACTAATACAATTGGCAGTATTAGGGGGAGGGGAAAACTGATGGGTGGGGATCGGACGTTGTGGACAGCGACTCCTACAGGTCGGTTGGTGCGCCTGCGCAGTAGAATCAAGAAGCGATGGGGGCGGCGTCCCTCCAAAGCGCAGACCCCTGACGCTGAAAGATCGCGCTGCGCAGGTGAAAAGATGCGACGGCTGCTACCTCGAGTATCGGAGGGGACTCGTGCTATGTATGGCTTCGTCCACATTGCAGCCGGCTTGTGGGAGGCATGAAACAGCGTTCGAGATAGGGGAGGGTTGAAATTGGACGATACGAAATTGGGATGGGAGAATTTCAATCAATTAATCAATCAATCGGGGAACATAGGACCCGGGGAACATAGGGATGATCCCCTAAAGCAGACGAGACCTGCCCAACGGCCGTACAAAGGGCTTCCGTGAGATCACACACACACACACACGCTGGCACCTTCTTCAATTACACTCCTATTCTATGCGAATGTCATCAAGGGTACTACCAGCGCTCTGGGGCAGGGCCTGTACATCCCTCTCTCTCTCTCTCTTACACACACACCTCGTTGTCGTGAAAGAGGGCTGCGAAACCGAACCCGCCTTGACGCTGACGTTTTCCACTCTTTAGATGTGTTAAGTCAGGGAGAAGGGTGAATTCTTTTCATCCAGGTTTTTTTTTTTTTCTTTTTTTTTTTTTACACAGAGTGGAACGAACTGCATTCAAATAAACACCTCAGGAGTTGGGTAACACGGTGCCGGGGGATCTTCAGGAACAGAATCCTTTCACCGCCCGACTGTCTCTTCACAACTCTGTCTTTCTTTCTCTCTCTCTCTCTCTCTCTCTCTCTCTCTCTCTCTCTCTCTCTCTCTCTCTCTCTCTCTTGATCATCTTTGTCCCTCTCTTGCATTCCCTCTCGCTCTCAATCTGACCTCTCCCTCCCCCTCCTTCGCTCCCTCCTCTCTCTCTCTAAACGTTGGCACGGGAGGCTCTGTGGAGGACGCTCTATCTACCGGTCTGTACCTGTGATTTTTCACAGGTGGTAGCTGATTCGTAAGCAGGATCCAGATCACCGCGTCATGACTCGCTGTAACGTCGCTCTATATATATGCTTAATATTCTGCTCTCCGCACAAGCCCAAGCTGAGAAATCAGATGTATGTGATGCTGTGCTGTTGCCAATGTGATTTGTACCAGTAAGCGGAGGGTGAAATCGACATTCATTCAACAGGGTGGCTAGATGGAAAGATCAACTGCTGGTATGGTAAATGGAGCTTTGTGTTTGTTAAGGTCTGTGAATCTATTTCAGTCTCTGGTATCAGTGCCATATCTCAACGCTGCGCTTAAAGCCCCGGTCAGTGATTTTAGTTCAGTGTGGGTTATATTCATGTACAGTCTTGGCGAGTTTGATCTGTAGAGAGAGAAAGTGAGCTACTTGGAACCCACTGTAAATCAGAATACAGATCTGTTTACAAACACTGCCACCATAAACAAACATTTCCTGACCACAAAATAGAGCAAATACAATTAAAACCCCATAATTACCCGTTGTCCAGTGTTAGTCCTTGCACCAAGACCCTCAGTTAATCAACTAGAGAATGAAACATGTCTCCGTCTTCTTATTTTCTAGTGGGGGGCCACCAACTTGTTTACGTTCGGATCACTGATTGGGCTTTTAACCTCTTAAGCCCTAGCCACATTTTCTGAAAATGTGCCTAAAACTACATACCCAAGTAAATGGAAGATTGCTCCACTTCTACAAGATCCATTTGCATGTTCTTGGTATCTAAGGACATCTATGGACCTCAGGGAATGTATTCCCAGTTTTTTTTTGCCATTTTTGATGGTGAATAACACCATGCTAACATTCACCTAAAGTTAAAGATTCACTCAGCACCTTCCTGAGATCAAGTGTACTAAGAATCTAAGCAAATGAATAAAGGACAGATGATTTACAGGTTTGTTTTAGATACAGTACTGAATTTTGCCATCCGGACATATGCAATTTGAAATATGAATATAGAATATAGAATATCAGGCCTATGAATGACCTTATTATGGCCAAGTCCTACATCTATGGATCGGGCCAAATCTCCTATTTCCAATGGCAGAGTTAGTATTTAGTACCACCAGGCGCCCGTTACAGGGCAGCAAAGACCGTAAATGAAATCTACTGTAAGTACAGTTACTTTTGTATGATGTCCATAGCTCCGCCATTTCTTACCGGATTGCGACGTGTTTTCTTTCTAGACGTTCACAGAAAGGTAACACAACAGTATACGTTGTATTTTATGGCAATAACGTTCAGGTTTGTTCGACCTGTGAGATATAATCACAAAAATCACATCAGAAGAATTACGTGAACATTTTTTGGACTTCCGTTGTCAACGGCTGGTGTGAGCTGGGTAGTGTAGTTTTATGACATTTCAACGTCCATCGAAAGCCCTGGGTCTCCTCTTTCTTAGGACTACAACAATTTCATGAGTGCTTCTTCTTCTCACATCTAAATCGTCTGCTTTCCGGTGCAATGCGCAGAGATTTTTTATAAGCTCATATTTCTCTTATACACTTATAATCATTGGTAAACAAACGTAGTGCTGAGAATATACACATTGCCTGCTATTTTGATAGGGTTAGGGTCTTTACTCTTGTCTCCATTTGAAAAAGAAAGGCAATATTACTTAATACGGACTGTATTGATCCATATATGAAGTGAAATCAATCTCGTACCAGGCCGATCGGGCTTAAGAGGTTAATAACCTTGCTGAGTAATAGCTGGTCGTAGGTGGAGGTTGTCTGGGGGGGGGGGGTTTACCTGTGGCCTCCTGGCACTGACTGCGGTTGATGTAGGAGAAATGGTGGTGACAGCTCTGGGACTCGCACACGCAACCCTCGGCTGTCAGGTTACACCCCGAGAACATGCAGGCCGGGTTGGACGGCCCCACAAACCTCTCCCTGTGCCTCTCCCGGTGCTCGTGTCTCCGACCCTCTGGAAGACACACACACACACACACACACACACACACACACACACACACACACACACACACACACACACACACACACGTCACACACACACACACACACACACGACACACACACACACACACACACACACACACAACACACACGTCACACACACACACACACACACACACACACACACACACACACACATACCCCACGGTCATCGATGAGTCACAGACAATGGCACCACACAAGAGTGAGTGGGGCACCGCCAGACAAAGCCTGAAAGTGTGTGTCATCACCATGATATGTAAGGAGCATTAGTCACCTAATATGCCACATCTGTTATGGATTAGCAACTTTCAATGGATCACATTCTTCATTCTGGGAGCCTGGGTGCATGCATTTGTGTGTGTATGAGTGTATACGTGTGAAGGGGGGGGGGGTCACCTGTCTTGCTGGCCTTCATGCAGGTCTCCTGGTCTGAGTAGGTGAAGGAGCCCAGACACGAGTGACGGGCATCACACACACACTGGCCCCCCGCTCTGTCGCAACCTGTCATCAGGGGGCAACGCTCGTCCTCCAGGCCCGCCTCCGGATGGTCAGGGAGCTCTGTGGAGAGGAGAGGAGGATGAGGGGAAAAGAGGAGAAGAGAGAAGAGGATGGGAAGAGGAGAGAAGAGAGAAGAGAAGAGAAGAGAAGAGAAGAGAAGAGAAGAGGAGAGGAGAGGAGAGGAGAGGAGAGGAGAGGAGAGGAGAGGAGAGGAGAGGAGAGGAGAGGAGAGGAGAGGAGAGGAGAGGAGAGGAGAGGAGAGGAGAGGAGAGGAGAGAGAGAAGAGAAGAGAAGAGAAGAGAAGAGAAGAGAAGAGAAGAGAAGAGAAGAGAAGAGAAGAGAAGAGAAGAGAAGAGAAGAGAAGAGAAGAGAAGAGAGAAGAGAAGAGAAGAGAAGAGATGAGATTAGGAAAGAATGCGACCAGCACTAGTCCACTTAATTTCTATTTTGATTTAACCGAACAGCAGGAAATTTGATGCGGTAACAGGCCAGGAGGAATCCCATCCCCCTCGGGCTGCGGGGTCAGCCAGGTTACAGTGACTATAATAAAGTACATCCAGTTGGACGGAGCGTTATTGAAGTGACCAGGAGGTTCAGGAGGAGGTAGCAGCAGCGTCGCTGGCCTGGCTGCACCGTCCCTCCCTCCTCCCTCCTCCCTCCTCCTCCTCCTCCCTCCTCCTTCCTCCCTCCCCAGTCATGCCGAGCTGCCTGAGCCGTTGAACCCATATGTTTGCTTTTGTTCCACACAGCGTGGGGCCCTCCCAGGGTCTGGGGCCCTCCCGGGGTCTCCGTCCCTGCCGGCTGCTTGAACTCCCCCGCTCTGTGTAATGCCATCTCGGTCCTGCCCCGTTACCAGGAGCGAGCGCCGTGGCCCGACTGGGCCCCCTGTGCCTGGTAATCTGTGGCCCTTGAGATGGCACCTGGAGGATTAGTCCCACGTGGACATACATGTGTGTAATGATAAAGAAGTAGGATATGGGGGGGGGGGGGGGGGGCAGTGGGTAGGGGGGGAACATAGCGGCCCCTTGTCCCGTGTGAGCTGAAGAACTACCGTACCCCCATGGGATCAGAAGACCGCCCGTGCATCATGCCTCGGCCCCCTTCACATATACAATCACACGTGTATCCACACACACACACACACACACACACACACACACACACACACACACACACACACACACACACACACACAAACTACCGCCTTTAGCACACCCTCATCTATAGTCCTCAAGGACCCCTCAGGGTGGCCAAATGTGTGCCTGCCGGAGAGTAAACAGCCTGAGACAGATGGTAACACCAAGTCTCTCCCAAGGTCTTGGCTCCCGGGCCCCCAATCAACAACAATGCAGAGGAGGGATGATTGCAGTTTATCAAAATAATCAGGCTTTTCTCTCAGACAGGTCCGGGAAGCCAAGGTATAGCATCATTCAGAATGTACCACGACAAATGGCATTAAAACGAAGCCATTGTGTACGTAATAAAAGAGAGATACATTCAGAGACGTATGACTAATTGAAGCAAAGCCTCAGGGGATGAGAATCCCTTTCACTATCTGTTTGGGGTTAGACAGTAATATGAGTAAAAGATTACAGGGTTGGAACGCCACCGTAACACTTTTAAGCACTGTAAATAATAATAATAGAAATCACATGTTGTTGGATTCTTATTAATCCAAAACAGATATGTTTTATGGGAGAATGGGGCTTTTGTCTCTGTACGCAATTACAAGCCTAAAAGTAAACCAATATAATTGCGATAGCGATCTGTATTATGCGCTGTCCAACAGACAACTTTTTTCCAAGGTGTTCACTTTCGGGTTGAGTGGATGTTATTTGTGTGAATATTTCCTCTGCAGACTTCAGGAATAACAGCGACAAGTTATTCCTGGTGAGTGACAGATGTTCAGGGTCCCTATGATAGAAAGCAGCCTATAGTGGGAGAGAGAGGGAAGTGGGAAAAAAAGGGCACAGCGATATTGACCTTGAAATCTCATCTGGTGCCATGGAGATTGTCTATCAACCTGGCCTGAGTACCAGTAGTTAAGAGGTTCTCACAGACAGACAGACAGACAGACAGACAGACAGACAGACGGACGGACGGACGGACGGACGGACGGACGGACGGACGGACGGACGGACGGACGGACAGACAGACAGACAGACGGACGGACGGACGGACGGATAGACGGACGGACGGACAGACGGACAGACGGACAGACAGACAGACAGACAGACAGACAGACGGACAGACGGACAGACGGACAGACAGACAGACACCTTTGAAAGGTTCTCGCAGACAGACAGATTTTGAAAGGTTCTCCCACATCGTCAAAACTTTCCCTAGCGATTTCCTTTCACCTTAAAATGATCCCCATCTCCACATTTTTCCACCTTGAGGCCTTCCTGTGCCTGGGAGGCTATTTTCATTGAGGTGGTGGTGGCGGTGGTGGTGGTTGTCTGTGGCGGGGACGGGGTGCTAAATCTGGCATGCAGGAAAAGGCAGGTAGGAGTCAGGGGGAGGTAGGCAAAACAAATGAGAGGTTAGAGTTGGGGGACTGGGGATTGCTCTGTTATTATTAAATAATGATTAGCTTGACCCCGGAGATAGGAAGAGCAGTCAGCTGGTCTGGTCTGGTCTGGTCTGGCCTAGCTCCGGCCCATGTCTCGACCTGTGTGGTCTGGTTTGGCATGTTCTAATCTGGCCTTGCCCGCTCTGCTCTAACTTCTAGCCAGTGTGGTGTGTGAGTGTGGTGTGTGGCGTGCCGTGGTGCGGCGTGGTGTGGCCTGGCTCTAGCCAGGGTCTGCAACCCCCGTCCCAAGGGACTCCTCTGTCAGCCACGGAGACTGCTTGTCTTGGCATCCAGTGGTGGGATGGGAGAGTTGACCTCTGGAGGCCCTCTGGCTGATAGCGAGCTAAAAAGGAAGTCTTTGAAAACGTTAGATAATGCCGGAGGAAGTGGACGGCATGTGAAGGGGGCACGGTGTACACAGCGTCCGGTCCCTTTAGGACAGACGGGCGGTCTGTTAGGTGGTATGTTAAGTGGCTGTGGAGAGAGTGGGAAGACCAAGAGGCACGGGCACACGGTGTGAAGTTCAAAACTAAAACAGCCTCCTGACAGACCAGGTCACATCTGCGATGTGGCAGAACTAGGCCCCGGTTCCAACACAGGTGACGGCAGGTCACATGGAGGACATTACCAAATATCTGTCCCTGGCAGCAGCAGGTCCCGGTGGTCGCAAACAAGGCAGCAGCGTCAGGAGTAGATGAGCCCAAACTTTCACTTTCATTTCTTGTGCTCAGGGTGCCTCGAGTTCGGTCTGAGCTTGGAAAGTCTGCCTTCTCCTACGATGCTCCGTACACATGGAATACCCTGCAAAAGACTCTAAAGCTCGGAACATTCCCGTCATTCATGGAGTTTAAAGGCATTGCACTTGACCTATGTACTGAATCATGTAATTGTTTTTAATCCATCATTGTAGTAATTGTAATTCATTGTAATTATTAACTGTTATGATATTTGTGTCCTTTGTTAACTCGTCATCACTGTAAATGAGGGAAACCTCATTTTCACGAGTATAAATAAAGGTTTGAAATGAAATTTCGACTCGTTGTTTATACTTGATATAGGCATTCCAGCATGTTGTTTACTGTAACCTGTGGCTAGATGATTATTACTCTGTGGGGTCCGTGGACAAAAAGACGGTTTAGGAACACAATGAAAAAGCCTGAGTAACGTCTCCCCCTCACACATTATGCTACTCATCACCTGTACCACGGGCTTGTTAGGGCTCCACGCTAGGCACCCACTCCCCAGACACTGACCACCCAGAAAAACTAGCGTCCGTGAGCAGAGAAAGAAGGGATCAGGCAGCGGAAGCGTTTAGCCCCTACTCCTGATTGCAAACCTAATCACTTTAAGACCCTGGCCCAGGCCTGAGGAGGCAAATGTGAGATCAGGATCAGCCGCCTGCCCACCGTGGCCCCTGAGAGGTGTTGATTTACCCCCACCTAGACCCTCGGGGAGTGCATGTGTGCGTGCGTGCGTGTGTATATGTGTGTATGAAGGAGGGGTCAGCAACATGCTCCAAGGCCCCCGGAGCCACGGGACCAGAGGCACGACTCAATCAGAGGAGCCATTAACTCTCCCTCCTGTTTCTAAAGCTGTTGATTTAAGGAAGGGTTGCTACTATAGGCTATATGGATGTGGAGGATTAGGGTCGTTCAGCCCTTTAGCCTAACCTTTAAATTAAGCCCAATCAGGAGCGGCGTCTCCTGGGATGGCACAGGGCCGGACCCAGGGGCCCCCCACCCCCACCACCAGGCCGCCCCAACCTGGACCACCCCACTACAGAGCGATGATGATGCAAGGTCACTGGGATCCGGACGCCCATACGGGGGCTGCTTACTCTCTCCTATCTGTCCAGTCGGTCCCCTTCAATCACCCCTGAGCGGGCTGGAGAGAGCGCAGGTTGGCAGAGGGACAGGGCAGCGGCCGAGGTGATCCTCGCCATGCCTACTACTGCTCCCAGAGGGGAAGCCATTGGTACTTCACCCACTGTGTGTGTGTGTGTGTGTGTGGAACCTGACACCCTAAACATCCCCTGCTACGGGGCACTAACCACACTTTAAAGCAGCTCTGATGAATAGCTACCTCCGTTTAACGCGGACACAAACTCTCGAGGCTGCGTCTCTTTGAAGCTCGTAATCATGTGTAAAATGAGCACGCGAGACCGTGTGGAAGCGGTCTAGCTCTGGCTATAGAGTGGGAGTGTGATGAGGAAAGTATAGAGCGCTGGGGATTCATAGGATCAGCCAATCAGAACCTGCTGGAGGGAGACTTTTGCAATCGCCCAGCAGCAGTAACCCTCCGAGGAGCCCTCTGAGACACACGCACACACACCTACACACACACACACACACTTACACACACACACCTACACACACACACACACACACACACACACACACACACACACACACACACACACACACACACACACACACACACACACACACACACACACACACACACACACACACACCACTGTTGCCCATTGATTGTGTAAGCCATTCCTACAGTACAAGCCAAGCGGACAGCTTATTTATTTCAGAATCAAATTAAGACAGCGTAATTAATTTAAGACCTCAATAATCCAAGTGAATGAACACAATTACACGGGAAGTCCATCCCCCTTTTTTTTTTACATCACACAAACGAGAAAGGTAATTTTTGTCTCATCTCGAGTCAACATCCTCCAGAGAAATGTCTGGTGGAATGGTATATAGATAGGAGATGGGTATTGCACTTCAGTAAATGCCAATGTGCTTATAGTGCCAGAGCCCCTTGCCAGACTAAAAGAACACAGCTTCACTCACGGGGGAGAGTGAGCCGTTGAACAGCACTCCTCTCTTGCCAGTCAAGAGCCCTCCTCACGAGCCCTCCTCACTGAGCCCTCCTCACTGAGCCCTCCTCACTGAGCCCTCCTGCCTCCTCAGACCTGGGGAGCTGCTTCAGGCTGCTCGTGACGACGAGGTAAACACTGACGCAGTCAATGGAGTCATAGCCTGACTGACACTTGAATAGTGACGATGCCCTCGAGCCACTGAGTGGGATGGAACACTGTCTGCCAAACCGATAGCCAATATCCATTAGAAGAGGAATAGGAGCTCTCTCTTTTATTATAGTATTATAATAAAAGGATTACATTGAATTATTAAATCATCATCATCCGATGCCGGTACAGCATGTTATTGTAGAACACACACAAAAAAAAGGATCTTGAAAGTTTTCACTAAATTATACTGATCATGAAATGTAGTTTTAAGAGGTTACATATAATACGCACCTTTGCAAACTCCAACTCCGGGGACCGTCGCCGGTCCAGTTTGGTTGACAGAGGCGCAGGTCAGTCCCAGCGCGCAGTAGCCCAGCGCCCAGTCCTGCCCGCCGCACGGCTCCCACTCCAGGCGGGCGCACCGGTCACAGCAGCCGCACGGGTCCCTGGCCGCGGTCCGGCCGCCCTCGCTGCAGCCGTGCGGGGCTTCTCTGACGGGACATGTCCGCAGATCACACGGCGTGCATTCATGAGCTCTGAGCGCACGCACCAGGATAAAGACATTCAAGAACGCGACAAAACACTTGCTGAACATCATTAAAAAGCGGAGGGTTTCACAGTGAGTTTCCAAAGTATTTCCCCCCTTCTGTCAAAACCACATGCAACCTGCGCAGCAGTGTCTGTTGTTGGTCGTATCTCCAAAAGTTAGAAAGTTTTCTCTTGAAAAAGGAATGAAAACGTTTTTGGGAAGCGGTGTTATATTATTATAACGCCTTTGCCCGAGCCTGCCGTTTTAACAGTAGGCAGCGCGGGAGGCCACTTCACGGGACGGGAGCACCTCGGGGCAGTGTGCGGGGGAGACACCTCTCGAGCCTGCTGCGTTACTGGGGGCAATATGATCCACACGCAAAGGTTCGATGCCGCAAGCAGGTAGGCGCACTTCCAAAGCGTGTCGTTTTGGTCAAATAATAAAATAATACATTCCAGACACGAGCTATGATGGGACATCCAGTAGTATCTGCGCCGCTGAGAGAGGAGGATGCCCTGACAGCAATACACAGGGAGGCAATCTGAGACGTAAATTGACATTACAGGCATATAGAAATTACTATCCCCTCCCCTTGACTGACACCGGCGCCGTCCAGTCACAAGTAGCGAACGGAGGGAGGATTTTGAACTCTGTCGGCAAGCCCCTTTCGTTGCGCAATATTATACTGAATGCAACGTTTATCATCATCTGAATGTGAGATTACAGCATGCTATACTATTAGGCCAGGTGCACTGTTGTGCTTTACAGACAAAAAACACATTAGAATATAAATATGATATGATTCTCGGTGGCAAACACACCTACAATTGACAAGACCGTGTTGTTCCAAAAGGAGAATAAGACCAGCGTATTACAAAACGTTAAATTCATGTTTTTAATTTAATGCACTCACTCACTCACTCACTCACTCACTCACTCACTCACTCACTCACTCACTCACTCACTCACTCGCTACAAAATACAATTAGGTAAATAATATGATGAGTTTGTTAAGTTATATCATATGAACGCTGCTTTATCCCTTTATACACAGAATAGTCCTGTCATATAGTCCAGTCCATAGTCCTGATGAATTGAAAATGGGGGACCCTGGTGGAAACAAGACGAAAGTCTTTCTCTGGTCTGCATCCCCTTAACAATTGTGTGTATTGAGCTGTACTGTATTGTACCCATTCTGCAATCTGTTAATAAAGTTTTCAATCAATCAATCAATCAAGTCACCAGCCTCCTGATTGCTCATTCTGCTCATCATTGTTCCAACAATACAATCTTGATGTCTATTGAAACCTGGTAATGAAACACATGTCATGGCATTATCAGTCTCATATATCAATGATAAACCTGGCTGTGGTGTGTGTGTGTGCGCATGTGGCTGTGTGTGTGTGTGTGTATGTGCGTGCGTGCGTGCGTGTGTGTGTTTGTTTGTGTATCTGTGTGTGTTCATTTGTTTCCGGAGGTGTGAGAGTGTGCACGCAGGTGGGTTGAGAGGAAGGTAAAAGGTTAGCTTGTGTTTGTTGAAGCAGTGTTTTTGTGCTTACATTGGCAGATGGATGGCGAGTGCGCATGAGTGTGTGTGTGTGTGTGTGTGTGTGTGTGTGTGTGTGTGTGTGTGTGTGTGTGTGTGTGTGTGTGTGTGTGTGTGTGTGGGTACAGCTGGTGGGTGAATCTGACAATGATCTAGATGCCACAGAAATCCAACAGCCAGTGTAGCAAGGGTCAACACCCCGCTGAAAAAAGACCCATGACAGAGAGCAGCGTGTGAAACTGGGAAAACACGCCTCAGACTCCCAGACGATCAGCACCGGTTCCCCCCAAGGCTGCGTTCTTCTCCCCCGTGATCAACAGCTGCTCCTCTCCAGTCATCAGTCTGCCAAGCTCCTGAAGTACGTGGATGACACCACTCCTGAACATCAGCTCCATCACCAAAAAAAAGCACAACAGAGGATGTACTGCCAGAGACGATGATGGTGAAATTCGATTCCGCCATCATCGAGTCCATCATCACCTCCTCTGTCACCTTCTGGTACGCTGTGGTCACTGCCAAGGACAAGGGCTGCAGCGGCCCATTCACTCCGCTGAGGAGGTGATTGGCTGCAGTCTGCCATCTCTCCAGGACCTGTAAGCCTCCAGGGAGGTAAGATTGTGGCTGAGCACTTCCACCGTGGACACAAACTCTTGGAAACCCTCCCCTCTGGCAGGAGACGATCCATCAGGACAAAAAACGGCCTCTTCCCGTCTGCAGCTGGCCCGGCTGCTTGAAGCCTTTTTACAACGCATCCGCGTTTTCCGGGTTCCCGTTTTGCGCTCTGATTGGCCAGGTCATGTGACATGAGCGCCAATCGTGGGACGGCAAGTTTCTACACTGGTTAAGCTTAGGCACTCTTCGAAGTTGGTTAAGGTTAGAGTTTGTCTTAGAGCGTGACGGCAAGTTCTTTCACCGGTTAAGCTTAGGCACTCTTTCGAAGTTGGTTAAGGTTAGAGTTTGTCCTAGAGCATGGCGATAGAACGCCAGGTAGTTTGCAGGCTGTTCGACGCGGAAATGGGCAAACACGCTATTGGGCGCACATGTCACATGACCTGGCCAATCAGAGCGCCGGAAACGCGGATGCGTTGTAAAAAGGCTACATGCGGCCCGGCTACCCCCCCCAACTGACATGGTCCCTCTCTTGTCCCCCCATAGACACTAAAAGAAGGAGGCAATTTCCCTAACCAATTTGTTTGAAGCGCTTTGAGTCTGAGAAAAGCGCTATATAAATGTAATGAATTATTATTAATTATTATTATTACTGTAGTGGATGGCTTTACCACAATTTTCTATTTATATTCTATTGTATTCCTATTTTATGTAGTTTTGACTGTAGCACTTGTTTGGCCTGCAGTACCTGTTTACAATTCTACTTTCTTACTTTTTCTCTATGTTTGTAGGCACCACGCAACGTACCAAAACAAATTCCTGGTATTGTGCAAATGTACTTGGCAATAAACGTGATTCTGATGATCTTAGAATGTGAGTTTATACCACGGCACTTCATCTTCTTAAACTTGCACAATAACACCAAAATGGGTGGCAGAGCAATGGGAAAGTATCACAGCTTTCCCCCCATGGCCATCAGAAGAACATAAGGGCTAGATCCACAAAGAATGGATTGCACGGTGCTAATTGCACCCTTACTTACAATTCATTATTAATTGAAAATGGGGGACCCTGATGTAAACAAGACGAACGTTTTTCTCTGGTCTGCATCTCCATAATAATTGTGTGCATTGAGCCGTACTGTATTGTACCCATTCTGCAATCTGTTAATAACATTTTCATTCAATCAATCACAGCGCAGGTGATTCTTGTTTACATCAGGGTCCCCCATTTTCAATTCATAATGAATTGTAAGTAAGGGTGCAATTAGCACCGTGCAATCCATTCTTTGTGGATCTAGCCTAAGTGTTGTCTAACCATTTGCATGCATTTTATAGTGACACTGCTATCCATACTTTATAATACCTACGGTAGAAAATTCACTCTGTTAACTCAAACCAGCTGAAAATTGTTCTTTGTCGATAGAAAGAGATTATGTAGAGAAGGTCTAATGGCGGGGAAATATAGGGGATCTTTTGCCCCCTTGTCAAAGGAGACATAAAAACAACAATCACACACGTCCTCCAGGATGATTTTATCCACAAAGTCAACACACAACAACACCTCCTTCATTTGCAACATCTGCCTGGAGCCGTCGGCCTCCAACACAAACACAGCATCCAGGAAAGCAGCCCTGCTGTATGCATAATCAAGCCTCGCAACACAACCTCGCTCTTGTCTTCCTTCTCCTCAACCCCCACCCCTCTCACCATCCCTCCTTAAAGCTCCAGTCAAACGGTCTGACCATCTGACCACTGGCCGGACACCCGCTGCTTGCCAACGACAAGATCGGACCGGGACGCTTAGGAGGAGCTCGGCTGTCCGGTTACTCGTCCCGCCACAGGCCCACAGCCACACTAACCTATTTTGCCTGGGGTGATGGACTTTCAAGCAGGGCCAGCTGGCTACCATCAGAGGCCACTCATGCTCTTATCATGAACCAATGGTTTGCTTTGGCAGACCAGAGTCCACAAGGGCTCAGGGATCACTAGCTACTCCCTGTGCCCTCTCTCTCTCTCTCTCTCTCTCTCTCTCTCTCTCTCTCTCTCTCTCTCTCTCTCTCTCTCTCTCTTCTCTCTCTCTCTCTCTCTCTCTCTCTCTCTCTCTCTCTCTCTCTCTCTCTCTCTCTCTCTCACTCTCTCTCTCTCTCTCTCTCTCTCTCTGTATATGCAGGCGTGAGCCATCGGTGATCAAATGTGTCATTGTCCAGTATAACAGCAGGCTGTGTAACCACATCAATGAATGAGGAAATCTGCGGCATTTCATACAGGAAATCATTAGGAGGTGTTTCGCTGTGGTAGGTCTCTATTTGAAACCAACTGGAACCGTGACTGACCCACGTTGACAGAGAGCCACATAGCCTGAGTTGAATGTTACAACAATGTGGCTTCTGGAGGCATTCCCAGTTGATCAATCAACATCAATCCAAAGTGTTCATTTGTTTGTATTTAAGTGACAAATTAGCCTAATGAGCAATGAGACTGGTATGCTCTTTGTTCTTTGAAACAAGAGCAGGATCTGCCATGAGGTTGCTGTGTATCAGCGTGTTTTCTTTCCGTTTTTGAAATGTGCGTCCCTGAGCAGAGCGAACAGACCAAAAAGGGTGTGGCAGTGCGGTGCCAGGCCTTCTCCGGTCTTGAATAGCCGCAGTGTGCATGCGCTAATGATGTCCTGAGTCACAGATTTCTGGAAAAAGTGCACCTCCTCCTGTGTCCTATACGCTGAGGTCACCAATGCGACCCCTCTGCGACCCGGAGGTGCGGACACATCTCCAGGTGGTCCAATCACTGCCCAACCCCCCCCCCCCCCCCCCCCAGTTCCAAAAGGCCTGCACACGGAGGAGGGTGGGCGTCAGGGTGGGGGGTCTGACCCAGATAGTGGGGGGTCTCTCTCACCCCTGCTGCCGCTGCTCTCTTCACTGTAATAGTTGGTGGATTTACACCCTGCTGTTGCAGGAGGTGCCAAGCTGGTGTGTGGGGGCGTTAGAGGGAGCTGGATGGGTGTGTGATGGATTGGATGGGGACCGCAGGACAGCAACAGAGTACAACACCCATAGTGACGCACGGCCGGAGCGCCCACTCTACAGAGCTACAGGGCTCTGTGCTGAGTGCAGTGATGCCCCTTCAAGAGTGCAGTGATGCCCCTTCAAGGCAATGGTAGTGGAAACACTGATAAATAATCACAGTGTGATGGAAATGCCAGTATTCTGATAGCTGTCTGCGGTTCTATATGGGTTGTGGCAATCATTTTGACAAATAATAGCTTGCGGCAACGTATTGAAAAAATAACTATAAACTATAAACTAGTTCATTTTTGAAACCATGAACTTTAGTTAAACATTTTTAATTAGGAACTATGAACTGAACTAGTTCATATAAAAATGTGTGAACTGTGAACTGAACTAGTTCATGTAGAAAGTGAACTTTCCCAACACTGTGGTCAGTGGGCATGGAGAGGCCTGCGCGTAGAGCTGGGTACGGAGCGGTGCGTGTGTTGAGTGACTACGGAGGGGACAGCGTGCGGCACACCTGATTACAAGTCCCTGGGATGTGCAGAGGGGCTTTTCCCCCCTCAGGGACCAAAGTATATGGGCCGGCTATCTCACTCACTTAGCTTATCGCTGAATGCATAGCGTCGGGTCGAGCCGAGCGTCGCAGGGCCAGGCCAAGGGGAGTGAGGAGGAGGTGGAGGAGGGGGATAGGGAGGGAGGGAGGGCGGGAGGGAGGGAGGGGGGGTTCATGATGGCAATGCATAGTGACAGTTGAAAGAGTTTTCCAGCCGTTCACATGTCCACTGAATAGCGGCGGAAATATGGAGCTCTTAGGTGCCGGGGCTTCATAACACACGGGCTGATGAATGGCCCGTTTTAAACACAGGCTACGTGAGGTCATCTGTTTCTTATACACATGCCTTAAAATGAGGGGGTGGGTGGGACATGAGGGATACGCAAGAAAAGAGGTGCAAATGAACAGAAACAACATCTGTGGGTTTTCGATGGTAGTTAGAGAACGTGCCAGAAAGATGATTAAGTCAACACAACAATCCTCTCCTGACGCCGACATCTGTAGAGCATATTGAGGTAATAATGGCCCGTGATGATTAATTTCCCTCTCCATAATTATGGTGGTCCAGAGGGACTCTGGAGCGCATTCACTTCCCCACTTTAGACCCTTCATTTGTTTGGACCTACGTGAAGAGTGGAGAAACATGAGGAGGTGGCCAACGGGAGTCAACTAGGAGCTGGTGCAAAGTCCACGTTTCAATCTCTGACCATCTCTGTTCTATTCTCTCTATCTCTGTCATTGTTTCCATCCATTCTATTCTACAGCCGACTTTCTTTTTCTTACTCCTAGACTTGTTACTTTGCCTTCTTTGCTCCCTTTGTGTATCTTTTGCTTTCTCTCTCCCTCCCTCCCTCCCACCTTCCCTCTCTCTCTCTCTCCCTCTCCCTCTCCCTCTCTCTCTCTCTCTCTCTCTCTCTCTCTCTCTCTCTCTCTCTCTCTCTCTCTCTCTCTCTCTCTGAGGTCTGTCTGCACTGATCTAGTTCTCAGGGTTGAGGAGGTTTGTTTTCCACTACTCAGGGATCGTAGTAACGTGTTTTGACACCACCGGGTCTCCTGCCACCCTCTTCTCTCTGTCTTCCTGAACCCCCCAAGGACATCAGAGCGCGGCGGCAGAATAGTAGCACAGTGGTGGACACAGAGCAGTGGATGGAGACACCAGTAATAAGTGGACTGCCTCAGAGTTATAGAGGTTCAGTGGGTTCAGCAGTCCCTATATACCCGGGTGCACCGCCACCAACCCCGGCTCTGTACTCTGGGAGGTTAGCCTCTGGCGATCCACTGTGTACTGCTGTGAAATATTGGTCAGGGGACATAAATCCAAGTAGGCCTCCTTGCCATTAAATGACCTTGCATCGTAAATATCGACGCGTAAATCACTATTGTATGAGGTCATGTGGATGTTTTCATCCCTGTTCTCATGGGGACAGAGAGTTTTGAATTGGGAATGTTCTTTGCATGGAGGATGAACCTTAACATCGTCATTAATACCTGCACAAAACATTTCGGCTCTTTAAGTCACACTTTCCATTTCAGTGGAAACTTGTGTTAGCAGGGGGATACTCAGTAATTATCACAAGACTACCTAAAACCACTCCTCTGTCCACAAAGGGACAAACTAATCTCACCTCTCAATCTATCCCCTATATGCTATAACGTTGATAGCAGCAGACACATGTCAGTCATGCCATTCCATATTGCCCGGCAGATCCCCAAAGCTTTATACCCCAGACCTGGTAGGCCTTGGGACATTCTCCGCTGCAAACTACATCAACAAACTCTAATAGACTTGTAATGACACATAGGAGGTTCTGGGTTGGGCTGGCACCCGGAGTCTTTGTGACTCAGACCCAGGGCTTGCTTACAGTTATGGCCCAGATCCCCCTGGCCACGGCCACAGCTATGACAAACAGCTACAACACTGGACCTCTCACTCCTCACTCTCCCTCCATCCCCACATCAACTCGGGAGATCCTGTGACCTTGACGAGTGAATGGCCACTGGCTTGTTTGACATTCGTAAGTGGCATACTCGCTCACCCCCTGTCATGCTCGAACGGAACGTTAAGTGGACTTCTCAGAAGCTTTAATCTGCAAATCTGTGTGTTGATGGCGGAATTCCACAGTGGATTGGAACTTAAAAGAGAACCATTGTGTCTCGTTCCCACAACACCTGCCCCGGTGTAATCTTCCCCTTCATACTCAGGACCACTGGGAGCATTGAATTAGTGTTCCTCAGCGGGTATACATTTACAGCAGATTGAGTGGAGGGCTAGGCTGTAACCTAGATATTCTGTTCGCTCATAAACCTAGTTAAAGTAGGTGTGTCCGGAGCCATTTATCATGTGGATGATCTACGTGTAAACCACTAGTGCGTGTGCATGTGTGTGTGTGTGTGTGTTTCTGTTTTTCTAATGTTGCTGTTTCTACGGGCTTGGGGGGAATCCCCTCAGGTAACAGACCAGCTTTACAGAGAGACCTCCATCTGGCAGAGGAATGTGGTTTAGGGTGTCAGACGGGAATAAAAGCTTGTCTCCTTCTTGCTAGCTGGGTTATCTCCTCCTTGCTAGCTGGTTTGTCTCTTCCTTGCTAGCTGGTTTGTCTCCTTGCTAGCTGGGTTATCTCCTCCTTGCTAGCTGGTTTGTCTCCTCCTTGCTAGCTGGGTTGTCTCCTCCTTGCTAGCTGGGTTGTCTCCTCCTTGCTAGCTGGGTCATTTCCTCCTTGCTAGCTGCGATATCTTCTCTTTGCTAGCTGGGTTATCTTCTCTTTGCTAGCTGGGTTATCTTCTCCTTGCTAGCTGGGTTATCTTCTCCTTGCTAGCTGGGTTATCTTCTCCTTGCTGGCTGGGTTATCTCCTCCTTGCTAGCTGGGTTATCTTCTCTTTGCTGGCTGGGTTATCTTCTCCTTGCTAGCTGGGTTATCTTCTCCTTGCTAGCTGGGATATCTTCTCTTTGCTAGCTGGGTTATCTTCTCTTTGCTAGCTGGTTTATCTTCTCCTTGCTAGCTGGGTTATCTTCTCCTTGCTAGCTGGGTTATCTTCTCCTTGCTGGCTGGGTTATCTCCTCCTTGCTAGCTGGGTTATCTTCTCTTTGCTGGCTGGGTTATCTTCTCCTTGCTAGCTGGGTTATCTCCTCCTGGCTAGCTGGCATATCTTCTCTTTGCTAGCTGGGTTATCTTCTCTTTGCTAGCTGGGTTATCTTCTCCTTGCTAGCTGGGTTATCTTCTCCTTGCTGGCTGGGTTATCTCCTCCTTGCTAGCTGGGTTATCTTCTCTTTGCTGGCTGGGTTATCTTCTCCTTGCTAGCTGGGTTATCTTCTCCTTGCTAGCTGGGTTGTCTCCTCTTTGCTAGCTGGGTTATCTCCTCCTTGCTAGCTGGGTTATTGCGCTGAAATTGCAGCAGGTCAAAGAACGAGGTGGTGAACAAACCGCAGCAATGTTTACAGACAGCAATGATATTCCATATAAAATAAGGTACCATATATGCTTAGCTAAGGTATCGTAGATAATATCCTATCATATCATTTAACATATTTAGGCTCTTGGTAGATACCCGTATCCAGTGTGACTTACAACAAATATTGTCTCACCAACTGAGCAAGTAGCCAAACTAAGGAGTAGCCTACAGAGGGCAGATTTACAGTATATAACCTGAAAATAAGCAGCCACAAATAAAATTGGTAATAAAAACACAAAAGAAACATCTTTTAAATGTTATCTTCATCAGTGTCCTCAATCATCGTCCTCAACATTGTCCTTGATGCCTTTGTTTTCCTTGTCAGCAGTAGCATTTGCACATTGCTGAGCAGGCTGGACATGTAGAATGTACCTCCTTTTTTGTACAGTTAATTTTATTTCAACATTTTAACATTAGAATACGACAATATGACAGTATATTGTTAGGATTAGGGGTGCTGAGAGGGTGAGAAGTTAGAACGCAATCGCAGAGGGAAGAGATGTCGAGACAGGAGGCAGAGACGAAGTAGTAGTACATAATCAAATGTATTTGCAGAGCACGGTAGACAAGGCACGTTACAAAAGAACAAAACAGACTAATTACAATTGGCCACACCTGGCCAACCCAGTCTAAAACACAGAATCACAAACAACACCTAGACACAAAAGCATTGACACCATAAACACAACTAGACACAAAGGCAATGACACACACAACAACCAGACAGGGGGACGACATCAAACACAGACAGGAATGGCCCAGGATAACACATAATTAGAAATTCACTAAATTATTTGAAACCAACATAAAATGGCCGACCGCACCATCAGGCTTAGGTCACCAGAGGGAGGTAGGGAGCCAATGTCAGGAGGAGAGAACTGTCCACTGTCATTCTCATGCCCGGCCCAGCCAGGGCCGGGCCTGGGAACATAACACTACCTCCCCCTCAATGGGGGGCTTCCAGACCCCCGAGAATAACGTTCGGACACAGGCGAGGGAGGAAGCCGGGACCCCGGAAGGGACCCAGGGAGAGGACCCGGATACCTGGGGCCGGGAGGCTGAGCGAAAAACCCAGGAGGGGCATAGCAGCCCGGCGGGCTGAAAACGGGTGCACAAGCCCAGAGAGGGGGGGGTGGGAATGGGAACCGAGGCCCGGAGAGGGGAGGCAGGGAAGGGAACAGGGGCTCGACGAGAGAGGGCGGGGATGGGCACTGAGACCCGGAGAGGGGAGCTGGACCTGGGAACAGAGGCCCGACGAGGGGGGGTGGGAATGGGTGCCGAAACCCGGAGAGGTTTCATGGAAATGTCCGGGTTTCATTGTTTTTCAGTTTCAGTTTCAGTTTCACAGTCCTTTGCGAGCATCTGAAGGCTCGGGACTGCATTTTTAGCCGAACATATAAATTACAGAATTAAAGCGCCATTCGTTGCCGTTCGAATAGCATCTGAATCGCCAAATTCCGTGCCTCGGTTCTCGAGTTACATGCTGATATGTCAGGCGTGTGACTTTTTACACAGCGCGCCAGATTATCACCCCGGACTCCCGGAGAAGCATGCAGCTGCAGAGCTGCAGAGCCAGCGGCGCTCTCAGGGCCGCGCTCTGATGGCCGCGCTGTGAGGGCCGCGCTGTGAGGGCCGCTCAGCAGCGCCACCCACCCAATGGCTGAATTGCCAATGGCTGAATTGGAGTATTGCACTGTGCGGGTACAGCTGTGAGATCCGCGCGAGGCCAGAGGATGTACATACTGTATGAGTAAATTAACTATACTTTTGCTCACACAATATCTTGAATGAATGCGTTTATTTATTTCGAACATAAATTGAAAATAAATAATAATAAAAAACAAGTAATAAACAGATTAAAAAACAAACAAGCAGGAGTAGGATGAAGTGTAAAACATATGTATTCCTACCCCCTTGATTGATTGATTGATTGAAAACTTTATTAACAGATTGCAGAATGGGAACAATACAGTACGGCTCAATACACACAATTGTTAAGGGGATGCAGACCAGAGAAAGACTTTCGTTTTGTTTACATCAGGGTCCCCCATTTTCAATTCATCATAACATATATGACATACATGACATACAGATAGACAGTATTCAGTATACCTTCACACTCTATTATCTTATGCAACTCATATTCACTCCACAAACTGAAATATACATACATTGTTGAATCAACAGCCTGTTTCTTGAAGTTAGACTCTCCTCTAAATTGTAACCCCCCTCTCTATAACATAATTTTTTGATGTTACCCGGCAGTGAATTGTTTCGTGCTTTAAACATGATTTGTGGAGTCTTAAATTCAGCCAGGTCCCAGAGTTTCATGGCATGTGATTTAAAAAATAGTGTGTTTGTGTGTTCCAGATATCACCTTATTGATAATCAAATCAAAATCAAATGTATTTGTAAGGCCCGACAACATACGTAAGACTTCAGGCTATGGATTTGCCGTGTTTTCCAGCTTATTCAAAAAATATATATATTATTTTGGAATATTGCAACTACTACACAAAAACGTGAGTACACAAGTTCAACTCATGTTCAGCCCTATGTTACTCATTAGCACTAAAAGTGATTTTTATTTATTGTGTACAAAACTTCAGAATGTTATCTTTCAAAAGAGACCAGGCTTATGCATGTGCTATAAGCATAAAGTATAAAGATAAGCTTTGCAAAAAAAGTATGCAGTCCTCAAGTTCAAGTAAAAAAATTGCCACTTTTCTGGGCGGATGTTATGTGGTTACATTTGGGATATTGCAACCACTGCAGAAAAATGTGAGTACACAAGTTCACGTTCAACTCAAGTTCAGACCTATATGCTACTCTATTTCATTAGCACTAAAAGTGATTTTCCTTTTTTGCATTAGTAACTTCAGAATGTTATCTTTCAAAAGAGACCAGGCTTATGCGTGTGCTAAGCATAACGTATAAAGATAAGCTTTGCAAAAAAAGAATGCAGTCCTCAAAAAAAAAAATTCGCTTTTCTGGGTGCATGTTAAGAGGTTAAAACAATAAAGGCATCTTTGAGTAAACTTTGAGTAGAGATTCAAGATTCAAGAGGTTTATTCATCACATACAGTACAGTACATACACAAGACATAGTGAAATGAAGGTGGCCATGCCTGCTTCGATTGTGCAAAGTATCATTAAGTATCTCGAGGCTGGGGCCAGCATGTCCTCTTGTTTGGAAATCAAAATATGGTCACCCTAGCTATAGGAGCGATGCTAACGGATGGGGTTGTGCTAGCTGGGGACGCCTGGTTAGCTATAGGAGCGATGCTAACGGGCGGAGCTGTGCTAACTGGAGATGCCTGGTTAGCTGGGTGACAATATTATCACAAGGAAAGATGAAATTACCTACCTGGGTTCCATCCTAGAGGCTAATCTTTCCTGTGACAAAATGGCATCCAATGTAATAAAAAAAGTCAACCAACGAACGCGATTCTTGTACCGGATCTCCTCTCTGGTAAACAAGAATACCCTGAAGACTCTAGCAGGAGCACTCATTCAAGGGTACTACGACTATGCTTGCACCTCATGGTACCAAAGCACCTCAAAGGCACTAAAAAACAAATTACAAACATCTCAAAACAAGCTAGTCAGACTACTACTTGACCTGACTCCTAGAACCCACCTCACCCCTGCCCACTTTGACAACCTAGGATGGCTTAGAGTAGACGACAGAGTACAGCAACTTGCAATGGGCCTGGTCTACAAGATACACTACGCGACCAAGGTACCCATGTACATGTCAAAATACTTCCCAAAGGTCAGTGAATACCACGATCACAACACCAGAGGGAGCTCCACAAATCATGTAAAACCCAGATTCGGCTCAAACAAGGGACTAAACACGTTTCGCAATTATGCCACATCAATGTGGAACGCCCTACCTAAAGCTGTAAAGGAATGTGAATCACTACCCACCTTCAAAAACACTCTCAAAAAACACCTACGTGAGACTGCAATTCGAAACTGGCCCCTACAAATACCTAGTTGTACAGTAAATGACCAAGTAAGGCTTTGTCAATATTCCAATGTACAGTGTAAAATGTGTGTGTGTCCCCTTCCCAACCCCCCCCCCCCCCCCCCCCCCCCCCCCACCTCCAATGTACAGCCCTCACCCAACCCACCCAACCCCACCCCACCCAACCAACCTCCTCCAATGTACAGTTTCTATGCCAAATGTATATACACTCCTTTTCTGGACACTTTTGTATCACAAACAGTACTGTATTTGCAAATCTGATATGTCATAAATGTATAGATGTAGCAGTACTGTCTATCTGTATGTCATGTATGTCATATATGTTATGATGAATTGAAAATGGGGGACCCTGATGTAAACAAGACGAAAGTCTTTCTCTGGTCTGCATCCCCTTAACAATTGTATGTATTGAGCTGTACTGTACTGTACCCATTCTGCAATCTGTTAATAAACTTTTCAATCAATCAATCAATCAGCTATGGGAGCGATGCTAACGGGCAGAGCTGTGCTAGCTGGGGACGCCTGGTTAGCTATAGGAGCGATGCTAACGGGCGGAGCTGTGCTAGCTGGGGACGCCTGGTTAGCTATAGGAATGATGGTAACGGGCGGAGCTGTGCTAGCTGGGGACTCCTGGTTAGCTATAGGAGCAATGCTAACGAGCGGAGCTGTGCTAGCTGGGGACATCTGGTTAGCTATAGGAGCTAAGCTAATGGACGGGGCTGTGCCAGCTAAATACCTCTGGTCAGCGATGGACACTTGAGCAGCCTCAATGGCGGTAAGGGGCTCTAGGCTGACCGTGAACCTGACACTCTTCGGCGGGCTAGCTGTATTAGCCCTCGACCTACACCCCTCCATGAGAGCAGAGGTCACCAGAGGGAGGTAGGGAGCCAATGTCAGGAGGAGAGAACTGTCCACTGTCATTCTCATGCCCGGCCCGCGTCAATGCTTTCCACAACAAATTCGTGTTTCCGCGTTCGAGTTTTGCGCTCTGATTGGCCACGCGCGTTTCTGGTCATGTGACATGTGCGCCAATCGTGGGACGGCAAGTTCTGCGCCTATTTCCGGGTCTAACAGCCTGCAAACTACCTAACGCCTAGTTTATCACTGGTTAAGCTTAGGCGACTCTTTCGCAGTTGGTTAAGGTTAGAGTTTGGAATCAGGGCAGGCGTTCTATCGCCATGCTCTAAGACAAACTCTAACCTTAACCAACTTCGAAAGAGCGCCTAAGCTTAACCATCCAAAAACTTGCGGCCCCACGATTGGCGCACATGTCACATGACCAGAAACGCGCATGGCCAATCAGAGACGCGGAAACACGAATTTGTTGTGGAAAGTATTCAGGCGCCCGGCCCAGCCAGGGCCACCTGAATACTTTTACCAACGGATTTCCAGTTCCGTGTTCGCGTTCTGCGCTCTGATTGGCCACTGACGTTTCTGGTCGCGCCAATCGTGTGACGCCTGTTTCTGTCACCGGTTAAGCTTAGGCACTCTTTCGAAGTTGGTTAAGGTTAGAGTTTGTCTTAGAGCAGGGCGATAGAACACCAGCCCTGATTCCATACTCTAACCTTAACCAACTCCCAAAGAGTCGCCTAAGCTTAACCAGTGATAAACTAGGCGTTAGGTAGTTTGCTGCTGTTCGAGGCGGAAATTGGCGCGTCACGCGATTGGGCGTACATGTCACATGACCAGAAACGTCAGTGGCCAATCAGATCGCACCAGAAACGTCAGTGGTCAATCAGATCGCAGAACGCGAACGCGGAACTGGACATCCGTTGGTAAAAGAATAGACGCGCCAGGGCAAGAATAGACACCTCCCTGCCTTAACTCTCCTACACATCCCTGCCATCCCTCTCCTAGACCTCCCTGCCTTATCTCTCCTACACCTCCCTGCCTTCCCTCTCCTAGACCTCCCTGCCTTCCCTCTCCTCCCTGCCTTCCCTCTCCTAGACCTCCCTGCCTTCCCTCTCCTACACCTCCCTACCTTCCCTCTCCTAGACCTCCTCCTTCCCTCTCATATACCTCCTCCTTCCCTCTCCTACACCTCCCTACCTTCCCTCTCCTAGACCTCCATACCTTCCCGCTCCTAGACCTCCCTGCCTTCCCTCTCCTAGACCTCCCTACCTTCCCTCTCCTAGACCTCCATACCTTCCCGCTCCTAGACCTCCCTGCCTTCCCTCTCCTAGACCTCCCTACCTTCCCTCTCCTAGACCTCCATACCTTCCCGCTCCTAGACCTCCCTGCCTTCCCTCTCCTAGACCTCCCTACCTTCCCTCTCCTAGACCTCCTCCTTCCCTCTCATATACCTCCTCCTTCCCTCTCCTAGACCTCCCTGCCTTCCCTCTCATATACCTCCTCCTTCCCTCTCCTAGACCTCCTACCTTCCCTCTCCTACACCTCCCTACCTTCCCTCTCCTAGACCTCCCTGCCTTCCCTCTCCTAGACCTCCCTGCGTTCCCTCTCCTAGACCTCCATACCTTCCCGCTCCTAGACCTCCCTGCCTTCCCTCTCCTAGACCTCCCTACCTTCCCTCTCCTAGACCTCCTCCTTCCCTCTCATATACCTCCTCCTTCCCTCTCCTAGACCTCCCTGCCTTCCCTCTCCTAGACCTCCTCCTTCCCTCTCATATACCTCCTCTTTCCCTCTCCTAGACCTCCTCTTTCCCTCTCATATACCTCCTCCTTCCCTCTCCTAGACCTTCCTGCCTTCCCTCTCCTAGACCTCCTCTTTCCCTCTCCTAGACCTCCTCTTTCCCTCTCATATACCTCCTCCTTCCCTCTCCTAGACCTTCCTGCCTTCCCTCTCCTAGACCTCCTCCTTCCCTCTCCTAGACCTCCCTGCCTTCCCTCTCCTAGACCTCCCTGCCTTCCCTCTCCTAGACCTCCTCCTTCCCTCTCCTAGACCTCCTCTTTCCCTCTCATATACCTCCTCCTTCCCTCTCCTAGACCTTCCTGCCTTCCCTCTCCTAGACCTCCTCTTTCCCTCTCCTAGACCTCCTCTTTCCCTCTCCTAGACCTCCTCCTTCCCTCTCCTAGACCTCCTCTTTCCCTCTCCTAGACCTCCTCTTTCCCTCTCATATACCTCCTCCTTCCCTCTCCTAGACCTCCCTACCTTCCCTCTCCTAGACCTCCCTGCCTTCCCGCTCCTACGCCTCCTTCTTCCCTCTCCTACACCTCCCTACCTTCCCTCTCCTAGACCTCCTCTTTCCCTCTCCTAGACCTCCTCCTTCCCTCTCCTATACCTCCTCTTTCCCTCTCCTAGACCTCCTCCTTCCCTCTCCTAGACCTTCCTGCCTTCCCTCTCCTAGACCTCCCTGCCTTCCCTCTCCTAGACCTCCTCTTTCCCTCTCCTAGACCTCCTCCTTCCCTCTCCTAGACCTCCTCCTTCCTGCTCCTAGACCTCCCTACCTTCCCTCTCCTAGACCTCCCTACCTTCCCTCTCCTACACCTCCCTGCATTCCCTCTCCTAGACCTCCCTGCCTTCCCTCTCCTAGACCTCCCTGCCTTCCCTCTCCTACACCTCCCTGCCTTCCCTCTCCTAGACCTCCTCCTTCCCTCTCCTAGACCTCCCTGCCTTCCCTCTCCTAGACCTCTTCCTTCCCTCTCCTAGACCTCTTCCTTCCCTCTCCTACACCTCCCTGCCTTCCCTCTCCTAGACCTCCTCCTTCCCTCTCCTAGACCTCCCTGCCTTCCCTCTCCTAGACCTCTTCCTTCCCTCTCCTAGACCTCCTCCTTCCCTCTCCTACACCTCCCTGCCTTCCCTCTCCTAGACCTCTTCCTTCCCTCTCCTAGACCTCCTCCTTCCCTCTCCTACACCTCCCTGCCTTCCCTCTCCTACACCTCCCTGCCTTCCCTCTCCTACACCTCCCTGCCTTCCCTCTCCTACACCTCCCTGCCTTCCCTCTCCTAGACCTCCCTGCCTTCCCTCTCCTAGACCTCCCTGCCCTCCCTCTCCTAGACCTCCCTGCCTTCCCTCTCCTAGACCTCCTCCTTCCCTCTCCTAGACCTCCCTGCCTTCCCTCTCCTAGACCTCCCTGCCTTCCCTCTCCTAGACCTCTTCCTTCCCTCTCCTAGACCTCCTCCTTCCCTCTCCTAGACCTCCCTGCCTTCCCTCTCCTAGACCTCCCTGCCTTCCCTCTCCTAGACCTCTTCCTTCCCTCTCCTAGACCTCCTCCTTCCCTCTCCTAGACCTCCCTGCCTTCCCTCTCCTACACCTCCCTGCCTTCTCTCTCCTACACCTCCCTGCCTTCCCTCTCCTAGACCTCCCTGCCTTCCCTCTCCTAGACCTCCCTGCCTTCCCTCTCCTAGACCCCCTCCTTCCCTCTCCTAGACCTCCCTGCCTTCCCTCTCCTAGACCTCCCTGCCTTCCCTCTCCTACACCTCCCTGCCTTCTCTCTCCTACACCTCCCTGCCTTCCCTCTCCTACACCTCCCTGCCTTCCCTCTCCTAGACCTCCTCCTTCCCTCTCCTAGACCTCCCTGCCTTCCCTCTCCTAGACCTCCCTGCCTTCTCTCTCCTACACCTCCCTGCCTTCCCTTTCCTAGACCTCCTCCTTCCATCTCCTAGACCTCCCTGCCTTCCCTCTCCTAGACCTCCCTGCCTTCTTTCTCCTACACCTCCCTGCCTTCTCTCTCCTACACCTCCCTACCTTCCCTCTCCTAGACCTCCTCCTTCCCTCTCCTACACCTCCCTGCCTTCCCTCTCCTAGACCTCCTCCTTCCCTCTCCTAGACCTCCTCCTTCCCTATCCTACATCTCCATGCCTTCCCTCTCCTACACCTCCCTGCCTTCCCCTCCTAGACCTCCCTGCCTTCCCTCTCCTCCCTGCCTTCCCTCTCCTAGACCTCCTCCTTCCCTCTCCTAGACCTCCCTGCCTTCCCTCTCCTAGACCTCCTCCTTCCCTCTCCTAGACCTCCTCCTTCCCTCTCATATACTTCCTCCTTCCCTCTCATATACTTCCTCCTTCCCTCTCCTAGACCTCCCTGCCTTCTCTCTCTTAGACCTCCCTGCCTTCCCTCTCCTAGACCTCCTCCTTCCCTCTCATATACCTCCTCCTTCCCTCTCATATACCTCCTCCTTCTCTCTCCTAGACCTCCCTGCCTTCCCTCTCCTAGACCTCCCTGCCTTCTCTCTCCTAGACCTCCCTGCCTTCCCGCTCCTACACCTCCCTGCCTTCCTGCTCCTAGACCTCCCTGCCTTCCCTCTCCTAGACCTCCCTACCTTCCCTCTCCTACACCTCCCTGCCTTCCCTCTCCTAGACCTCTTCCTTCCCTCTCCTAGACCTCCTCCTTCCCTCTCCTAGACCTCCCTGCCTTCCCTCTCCTACACCTCCCTGCCTTCCCTCTCCTAGACCTCTTCCTTCCCTCTCCTAGACCTCCTCCTTCCCTCTCCTAGACCTCCCTGCCTTCCCTCTCCTAGACCTCCCTACCTTCCCTCTCCTACACCTCCCTGCCTTCCCTCTCCTAGACCTCTTCCTTCCCTCTCCTAGACCTCCTCCTTCCCTCTCCTAGACCTCCCTGCCTTCCCTCTCCTACACCTCCCTGTCTTCCCTTTTCTAGACCTCCCTGTCTTCCCTCTCCTAGACTTTCTCCTTCCCCGTCCTTTGTTCCAGATACTGTATTCTGCACAGCAGTCACACTAAAAAGGAATGAGAAAACTACAAGAGAAAGTGGCAAGGTCATTATTATTATTATTATTCTGAGGGGGGTTAGTATAGAGTAGAGTAGAATGTAACTCCTTTTTTTTTTATCAACTTTTTCTCCCCATTTTCTATTTTTCTCCCTTCCCCAATTTTCGTATTGTCCAATTCTACCCTCCCCTGTCTCGAACACTGTTGGCCATGCCTCCCACTCGTCGGCTGCAATGTGGACGAAGCCTTGCATCACGTGTCCCCTCCGGTACTCGAGGAGGCAGTCGTTGCATCTTTTCACGTGAACAGCGCAATCTCTCAGCGGCGAGGGTCTGCGTGGGAGGGACACGCCGCCCTCGTCGCTTCCTGATTCTACTGTGCAGGCGCACCAACCGTAGGAGTTGCTGTCCACAACGTCCGATCCCCACCCACCAGCTTCCCACCCCCTAATACTGCCAATTGTATTAGTATGAACGACCAGCCAAGCTGGTAGCAACGCAGAGAGCTGGGCTCGAACCCAGCATCTCCTGTGTTGGTGGCGAGCGCCTTGCCCACTGCGTCACCTAGCCGCCCAGAATGTAACTCCTGATGGCTCAAATGGCCCAAAGATGGGGACCATTGTTGTCTCCTGCAGGGGCTGCAGGCGTGGACGTCTCCATGGCCATGACTGATTAGACAGACACTTGTGTTACTAGTTCTATTCTTCAAACAAGACTAGGTCAAAATCGAGTATATGGCTGGAACATGCTGTCATAACTTCAGTGATGTCGTTGGTCACCAGATCCAGCGGTCCAATCGTGTAACTTCATCACTCATTTCATCACTCATCATCACTCAGACACTGGGGTTGTAGGCAAGGCCCCCGCCGGTCCAGACAGAAATGAGTAATAGGCTTAAACCTGTCTTGTCTTGTCACTGTCAAAACATCAGTAACTTCTACCATTCCCCCTGAAAGGTTTTGTGCCTTAGATATATCGTACATTGAGGATGTACCTTTAGGGGTTATTTAAAACAGAGGTTGTGTAAGAGGTTAATCAAGGTTTTTAACTGGAACAGCAGCTATAGCATGGTCATCATCCTCATGGTCACTGTTTAGCCTTAGGCGCTCCAGATACAGCCATGTTCAGCCAAGTAGCACCATTGAGAAGTTCAGAGAGAGGGGTGTTTCACCAGGTCTATTAAACAGGGGATTGGTCACCAAAATCTACTTAAAACAACATTCCTCTGTTTTAAGCTAAATGAAGATGATTTTGCAAACAATTTATTGATTAATAAATAAAATAAACATGTCTCCAATTCATTTAGCATTGGGAGGAGTGAAGGAATCTATGTTTTTCAATGTGTATATAATGTATTGGTGGGTGACAGCATCTACTCAGACGGATCTATAGATCTTAAAAGTAGCCGGCAGTCAGTGTGTGTAACAGCAGCAGATGAGGATTCGGGCTGTGCTGTTTAACATCAACAGCTGATAGCCACAGCATCAAGGTTACTCGATCTGGAGAAAGTGCATTATCAAGCCACAGCGTTTGTTATGGGGTAAGAGGGGCAGTAATGTCAACATCGCCGTTGCTATAGTGATTTGGGTCAAAGAGCTGTTGTCAAAGACTGCGTGTCACGTAGTAACGATGAGAATGAGAATGTTATGAGGTGTGAGTTCCTTCCGGGGTAAATTAGACTGAGATACGAAGCACAGACGAGCGGACGCCAGGGGCGTATTTAGGATAGATCCGGGGCTTAGCCCTGATAGGTGCCCGCGATAGCGGGCACGAATTTTTTTTACTTCGACACCACAACCTTTAACTTATACCACCACCTTAAAGCAGACAAAAGGCACTAGAGAACACTTAAATTCACACCCTTTAATTAATGAAGCAAACTATAATAATTTATAATAATAATAATAATAATAATAATAATAATAATAATAATAATAATAATAATAATAATAATAATAATAATAATAATAATAATAATAATAATAATAATAATAATAATAATAATAATAATAATAATAATAATAATAATAATAATAATACACTGTTTGTATAGCACCTTTCATACAAGAATTGCAGCTCAAAGTGCTTCACAGCAGTACAAAAAGACTCATAAAATGAGAACAACATTGGCAGATCAAGAGCAATGCATAAAGTGCAGACATAAAGCATAAAATTTATAGCAGTAAAATAGACAAAGTCAAGGTAAGACATAGAACATTAAATCACATCGTTTTTCATATTAGGATCTAAGATCTAGGGTTAACTCGCCGAACGTTGAGCGCCAGGACCCCCGAAAACCGGAGTATAGTCGGGTTTTCATCGTTGTTTCTTTTATTCGATATTTCCATTCATAAAGACATGCCGGCAGCCGGTGTTATCACTGGGGATGGGTCTGAGATCTCAAAAGCTATGTTTCTAAGGTGGAAGAATTATGTTTTTGTCAACTTGTTGATTGTGATTTAAAGCTTAGGTCTGAGTCTACCATAACACCAAGACTTAACTCACTCAAATACAGTTAGCAGCTGGATAGACTACAGATGGAAGTTAGCTTCTGCTAAATCTGGTGCAAACATATTTTCATGTAACAATGATTAATTGTTTATTTTTTTTTTGAAAATAGATTCGGGGCTTTTCAGAAAACATTCGGGGCTTGAGCCCAAGTAGCCACCCCTAGCCCCGCCCCTGGCGGACGCATTGATCAGAGACTTTGAAACGGTCCCTCCTCCCCTCGCGGGGAGGAAGGGAATATGCCATGTCATAGCTAGCTTTGGCTAACAGGGAATGGTGGTTGGCCACGATGAGGCCCAGAACCATTGGACTGTTGTGACAGAAGAGACGGTGGAAAAGACTGAATTAAGGCTGTTCAAGGACAATACAGAATGGGTTACATCGGGTACAGAGGCTATGTTTATGAAAATAAACATGAGGATCGAAGGAAAGAGATTACGTTGCAGTGTCGTTTCTTATGACTAACGGATGTACTAACAGGGGTTGATACAAACACAACGCAGAACAGGGAGAGTCACGAAGGAGATGACGAGATGAGATTACAGAAACATCTAACAAGTGGCTAAATTCAGCCAACATTTGTGTTGTGGTTACTAGAGAACCAAACTGTGTATTCCAGAATCATTAGAATATCTGAAGAAGAAGAAAAACGAACAAAAACAAACAAACAAACAAACAAACAAACAAACAAACAAACAAACAAACAAACAAAAAAACAGGAATTGTCCTTTGACTCCAGAATGCAAGGCTCGTGGACTCGAAAACAAGTTAGGATTGAAATTGGAAACCAAAATTGGAGATGGCGTGGGGGTCCCCTAGGGACAGGAAAAGTCTTTCATTCTAACCATGGGGCGCCATGACACTGGTAGCGGCAGGGAGAAGGATGAATGTACCTTTCTGCAATGACAAACGAGAGCAAGGGGCAAGGGAACTACTCAGCATGGGGCAATAAATCACAGGTGCACTCAAAAGGGAGCACGTTTTACAATATCCCTGCTAGAAATGTTTATTTATGAACGTTTTAAAGTAGTTATGAAGGAAAACGAGTGTAAACGTGCATGCAGAGTGGCTCTACTAACAAGAACCTTTCCCCCAGAATGCTACAGAAACGGACAGGTCAAAACAAGTATAAATGTTGATGAATTTGTCATCAGCCCTGTCCAATAAACGAAAGGGACATTCCGACATTATGGGAAATGCGCTTACCGTCTTCTCCAGACTCAGACAAGAAGATAGATACCAATTTCCTCTCTCTGTGTTCAGTAGAAAGCTTTCCGGCTACAAACTAGCCCAGCTTAGCACAAATTAATGGAAGCAGATATGGACCACTAGCCTAGCTTAAAACTCCAGATAGAAGAGGTGTTTTTGGCCAACAGCTAGGCTAGATGGTCCATATCCACTTCCATTCATTTTGAGCTAAGCTAGGCTATCTGGCTATTGGTATCTATATTCTTGTCTGACTCCTGAGAAGACGGTAAGCAAATCTGTCATAATGTCGCTGTGTTCCTTTAAAAACAAATGTAGATGCACAGCCACAACGGATCAGTATGGCTGAGTAAGTCTACAGCAGGGAACATGATTTCTTTTTAGATTAGACTGTGTGTGTGTGTGTGTGTGTGTGTGTGTGTGTGTGTGTGTGTGTGTGTGTGTGTGTGTGTGTGTGTGTGTGTGTGTGTGTGTGTGTGTGTGTGTGTGTGTGTGTGTGTGTGTGTGTGTGTGTGTGCGCGCGTGTGCGTGTGTGCGTGTGTGTGTGTGTCATGTGTCTTGACAATTACTGTATGGTTTAATCAGTCTGCGTCTGATTCTATGTCTGTGAGAAGTTTAGCCATCATCTTTCCCGCTCTGTTTTGTGTGTCAGCAACTCATCCAGTCATCATGTTCAAGTCACCATCAAGTGGGTGTTCATCACTGACTCTGCCATCACATCAGTGTCACTTGTAATGCATTGTCCCACCCTCTCCATCACTGGGGTTTAATCACGCTCCTTCTCCTCCTCCTCCTCCTCGTATCTCTTTTTGGATCACCGGGCCCATATATTTAAAATCTAATTATACACACCCTGATCTAAAATCATTGGTTAGGTTGCATAACAATATACACTCCTCAGTCATTACCAATGAGGCCTTTTGTCTCTCTCAGCTGTGTCTCTCGGCCGATCCTCATTGTGTCTTGGTAGCAGTTCCCTGGCTGTACCCGTAGATTCTCTCCTATTCGCCAGCTCTCTTGGGGAGGGGGCTGCGGTTTTGGGCAATGACATGTCTAAAATCAGATGATAGGACTGATGTAATTTGGGGAGCTATCATCCATTGCAGATTTGTTTCCTTATGAGAGAAATGTCTGCTTTTTGCAAAGACAATTTATAAGCAAGAAAACCGTGTAATAAAGTAATTAAGCCTGTCTCTCGTCAGTGTCCTCTGACTAGTACACATCAAATCCAGCTTCCCACTACCTTTTCATGAGCACACCCCACGTGTGTACCTGTGATCGTACAGATGCTTCTGGTGGACTCTACGGGCTTGGAGGGGGGGGGGTTCCCCTCCAGAGGTAAAAGGTCGGCGTTTACCGGCAGACCTCCACCTGGCAGAGGAATGTCACAGCCTGTGTTTCAGCTGTAAATTCTGACATAATTACAGTGCCACAGACTCAAACACAGAGGTGAAACAACCACCTTTGCCGAGGGAAAATGATCGGTGCTTAATGTTATGTCTGGAGCACAGATTTACTCCCGCCTATCTTGCTGGGGAGAAGGACGCGGGGCAGCAAGAGAGCAAGAATGTGAGAAATGTGCAAGTCCTCTGACCTTCACGAAGGTGGAGGGAACAAGCTGACATCATAACAGCGGACGGCATGTGTCTGCATGCAGTCATGCAGATTTGACTAGAGTAGATACGAGTCAAATGGGGGAGGGGGGGCTGTTAAGTTAGGTGCTATATAAATAGTTCTACGGATCCATGGATCGTTATGTATGTACCAGCTAGCTATACATAAAACATACAGAGTTAGGAATGCAAACTAAGTGCCATTGACATTCAATGTGGCGCAGGAGGGGGGTGGGGCAGTGAAAGTGAAGGTGTGTGGAAGGTGCTTATCTGATTACCTGACATGAGAGATAGAGAGGCCTCTTTAACAAGCCTTTAATTAATGTGCAATTGTGACCCCTGTAAAGTGACACGGGTACAATAAATAGCTTATATTATAATCAATAGATTCATTAATCTACTGTAATGCATGCATTCACTTAACCCAGAATTAAATTCAACAATTGACATTTAATGTCATCTTCCGACATTAACACATTGGCGCCCAGCCACGAGTTTATACGGGTTTCGAATCCATGCGTTGTGGACAGAATCACGTATAAATACGTGGCAAGTTGTTATTGCTTTTATTGCATTTTAATAACCGGATCAAGGTCGCGGATCGGCACTGCATATATTCCCTAGTCTGTGAATTCCAGAAGGTGCAATACCGGCCAGATCCTCTTAGCGCCATCGCGCTACTGCAATTTCCCCTGGGGCGATCGGATGACTTTTTTTCCCCCCTTACAAGGAAGATTTTTAATACCCGGATTCTGGATCTACAGCCTCTACCGTGGATTACGTTTCGAATTGCAGATTTCACCATGGAATAATGGGATTTATCATCAGCCAATGGACATATCGATCTACCAGATGCCGATCGATAGCGGGGAAATGCTCGGGGGTATCCCACGGGCTCACGGTAAGACCTTTTTCACCTAAATTACAGCCGGATCAGAGCTTGCTATGAGACGCAAACAGCCGATCAGCGAATGTGGCTAGTTACACGGACACTGTTATTGGTAATCAATCATAATAAACGACGTCCCCCCCCCCCCCCCTTTGATGCATACATGCTTTGGGACAGCCCCGATCATATGCAGTTTGAGTTATTTCTTTAGCATATGTAAAACGGAAATGCCGTTGAATATAACGTTAGCAGCTATTAGCCCCATAACTAGCCTTCCAGAAAATATATGAGACAAAATCCGCTATAATGCTCATATTCACGACGCTATAAAATGACAATCTATTGATGCATTTTTTTTTTCTTTAAGCCATTTTGAAGGGACGGTTTATGAACTCAATTGACAATGAGAATGGACAGATAGCAATACTATAAAGTATAGATATAGCTGTACAAAAAGACACCGGTCTATTTACAAAAGCTGGTCCTCAACCACTATATTAGACGGGTCCCAGCGGTCGCCAATGTGTTAAGACTAAAAGGATAAAACTAATATTTTTATTCCAGTTTTGTACTATCTTACAGGAGTATTCAAAGTATCAACAAACAATGGTAAAATGGTGCATTTATATAGCGCTTTTATCCAAAGCACTTTACAATTTGTTCCTCACATTTGACCCATTCACTCACACATTCACACACATCGATGCCAGAGGCAACCATGCAAGGTGCCAACCTGCTCATCAAGGACACTTCAACATGATGCCTGGGAGGAATGGGAATCGAACCGGGAACCTCCAGATGACCAAATGACTGCTCTACCTCCCCCCCTTACTGCCCCCTAGGTTGTGGGTAAGAAAAACGTGTGGCTCTGTAGTTACTTGAGCCTCAACTGCACAAAATATTCACCTCTGTGAACAACTGAGAGCTATTTCTCTTGACCTACATCACCATTCTAACAGAAAGCTTACGTAATGTTGTCTTTTACAAAATATCATGCTTACTGTTAGGAGTGAGAGGAATATTTCCTTTTCCATTTCCTTTCTTTGAGTCACCAGAATAATATAGGTTAAGCGTTGATTGATAAATGTGTGGTAATGTATGCTGGGAAGAGGGAACAAAAAAAAACAGCTGGTGTTTCCTCAGGAGACGCTTGTGGCACATGAAGGAAGCCATTTTACCTTGAGACAGAAACCTACTCATTGTGAACAACCCATGAACTTTGTTTGTTTAGAAAACCAGTATTTGTTTTGTCGCCGGACCAACCAACTTATAAAAAATGATTGAACTATTATCGGATAGACCACCTCCCGGTCGTGCCGCCCAGGAGGGCCCAGACAAAGCTGGTCTGGCCTGTGATCTTGGCTTGTGACAGTTGGTAAGCGGACCCTACTGTTATTTCTCTGTATTCTTTGAAAACCAGACCATTTGTTCTATTTTCCTAGTCTTTTCCTACACTTAATGTTAGGGATAGAACTTGGATTGCAACACTACATACCCCTAGGCTGCTCTAGTTCACCATTTACATCAACATGAATTCAATCAAATGATTATAAGCTGACTTTTAACAAATTCAATTAAATCAATTATTTATCTCAAATTACATAAACGATTAAGCAAAACTGCGCTTATTTATCAAACTAAATGTTTATAAATATAATATAAATATAATATAAACATAAATTAGCCCCCACATCCCGGCCCCTAATTGAGCTCTTAACCGGAGACAACTACCAAAATATATACAACACGTGGAGCCAAAGAAATGTATGTCAATCGCTTCCAGAATATGTCTGCTATATACTGGATTTGTTTCCACTTCCTGTTTGGATAGAGATCTTGCTTATCGAACAGGCCTGGGGGTAGAGACGGCATTGGTCTTGAGGAGCGAGAGGTGATTAGGCATAATCACTTCCAGATCATTTGCAATGCTGGAACGCCTTGGTGAATGAATGAATGAATGAATGAATGAATGAATGAATGAATGAAAACTTTATTTAACAGATTGCAGAATGGGTACGATACAGTACGGCTCAATACATACAATTGTTAAGGGGATGCAGACCAGAGAAAGACGTTTGTCTTGTTTACATCAGGGTCCCCCATTTTCAATTTATAATGAATTGTACATTTATGACATACACAACAAGCAGGGTAGCCGGACCAGCACTCTCAGGTTCAATGTTTTTAATGGCAGCCTGAATTGGAAACAGACATGTTTCAGACTATGTCCTTCTTCAGTGATATGGCTAGCCTACACAACATACACAACATACATGACATCATGACATTTATGGCATAGGGACATACATGACATACAGGTATCTAGTACTGTTACATTTGTGACATATATGATATGCAAATATACAGTACTGTTACCCATCTGACAGAGAGTATATACATATGATGGGGAGGAGACTGTACACTAGGAGGGGGTGGGTGGTTGGGAGAGAAATATACATACGGTGGGGAGAGAATATATACATACGGTGGGGAGGAGACTGTACATTAGGAGGGGGTGGGTGGGTGGGAGAGAAATATACATACAATGGGGAGAGAATATATACATACGGTGGGGAGGAGACTGTCTATTAGGAGGGGGTGGGGGGGTTTGGTTATAGGCCCACTCTTGACGATGGCTTCTGCCTAACGTATCTGGGTGTGTAGGCCCTCCTCGTCAAGAGTCTGTAGCTTCAGGTGTCACTCAGGATCTTCCTTACAGACCTGGTAAACCTCTCCCAGACTCCTCTGTGGTGGGAGCCGGTGGGAGGATTAAACATCCATTGGATGCCATTCTGACATACTGAGGGCTAGATCCACAAAGAATGGATTGCACGGTGCTAGTTGCACCCTTACAATTCATTATGAATTGAAAATGGGGGACCCTGATGTAAGGATGGTCTGCATCCCCTTAACAATTGTGTGTATTGAGCCGTACTGTATTGTACCCATTCTGCAATCTGTTAATAAAATTTTCATTCAATCAATCAATCAGCTCCTGTTAACATTCTCCAAAACCATTACTACTACCAAAGCTTCTTTCTTTCACCATAGGATCGAGGCCTCTGCCAAGAACCTTCGCAAACTGCATGCTACCATGTCATCCCTCCTCACTCCCCCCCCACCCCCTCCCCCCTCATCTCTCTCTGCTGAAGACTTTGCAATCTTCTTTGAGGAAAAAGTGGAGAATATCCACAGCTCATTCTCCCAACCCCACCCATTCCAAATACTGAATCGAGAACCTCATCCTTCACTCTGTCATCTTTCTCTCCCATTACAGATGCCGAGACCCTGAAACTGGTAACGTTGAACCGTCCCACTACATGCCAACTGGATCAGTTACTGTCCCCACTCCTCCAGACCATAGCACCAGACATCCTCCCATTCCTAACTGCAACCATCAACTCCTCCCTCAACTCGGGGGTGGTCCCCATCTCCCTAAAACAAGCCAGAGTCACACCGCTCATAAAAAAACCCACCTTGAACCCCACCGCCATAGGCAACTATTGTCCTGTCTCTCTTCTCTCCTTCCTTTCTAAAACACTTGAACGTGCTGTATTCAACCAACTCACTGATTATCTCTTACAGAATGATCTCCTAGACCCTAACCAGTCAGGATTCAAGACTGGTGACTCCACAGAAACGGCCCTCATTGCGGTCACAGAGGCACTTCACTTGGCAAAAGCGAAAGGCCTCTCTTCTGTCCTGATTCTCCTAGACCTATCTGCAGCCTTCGACACAGTCAACCATCAGATCCTCCTCATGTCCCTCGCAGGAATGGGAGTGGCTGGCTCTGCGCTGACATGGCTGACATCATACCTCAATGACCGCTCCTACCAAGTGTCATGGAGAGGGACCCTGTCTGCCACCCACCCCTTGCGGACCGGTGTCCCCCAGCCCCAGGGCTCGGTCCTTCGACCCCTTCTCTTCTCCCTCTACACTAAATCTCTGGGTAACATTATCACGTCTCATGCCTTCTCGTATCATTGCTATGCCGATGATACTCAACTCTTCCTCTCCTTCCCTCCCTCAGATATCCACATCTCTGAGCGGATCTCGGCCTGTCTGTCCGACATCTCCGCCTGGATGACGTCCAACCACTTCAAACTGAACCTAAGCAAAACAGAATTGCTTCACCTGCTGGCCAAATCCTCCCCCCTGACCGACCTTTCCATCACAGTCGATGGATCCTCTGGCCACCTCAGACCTACTCCTATCCGAGCTCCAAGAGGGTCATCAAAGAGAAGTCGCCTATTCTCAGTCCTTGCCCCACAATGGTGGAACGAACTTCCCACCACAGTTAGGACAGCCGAAACCCGTCCAATCTTTCGCCGTCGACTAAAGACGCACTTCTTCAATCATTATCTGAAAATATATATGAAAATTTAAATAAAATAAAACTCTAACCCTAACTAACCTTACTGTCATGCACTCCTAATAATACTAACCAACACTAATAGCACTCAACACTTTGATGAACATGGTTACTCAGCTGATAGAGTAACCCAGCCCTTCCTGCTGTCTTGTTGTACAAAACTTGTAAGTCGCTTTGGATAAAAGTGTCAGCTAAATGACAAAATGTAAATGTAAATGTACATTCAGAGAATAGGACAACAGTAGGCCAACAAATGGATAAGGGAGCACAAAGTACAATATAGCACACAGGGGACAGAGGAGCACAAGAAGAGATACAAGGGGGAGGGGGCATGATACAATTGCATGGGAGTGTGTGAGTTAGGGTGTGGGAGAATCAGGGTTTATTGAAGGCTAGGGAATAAAAGTGGGTTTTTAGACTGTGATGTATTAGGTTCGGGTTTGAACCTCTTTGATTGTCGTTGTTATTGTGACGTCACCAGGAAGGCCACACACACACACACACGAGTTGAACGTGACAGATGTGAGCGACATGAATGGATGCAGATATACGAACGAGTCAATAAAGTTGCTATTGCATGCACTCATCTGTGTTCCACTACACACATGAGTGCATGCTTACCAACTGTCCGTCTGCAACACTACTATCACCAACATCTAAGAAGGGAGATCCCCCCTTGAATGGCCCTTCTAAGGTTTCTCTCCTCCACACTGCCTGTGGAGCTTTTTTCCCTATTGTTAGGTTTTAGTGAGTTTTTCCTTACCTTCGTGTGGGGTATGTCTGGGAGTGCTTGCATTCTTTCATTTATTTGCATTCATCTAAAAATGTTTGCACCTTATGGTGTTCTTGTTCTGTTCTTGACTTATTGTTATGTTTTCTTCTTGACTTGTTTAAAGAAGATCTGTACGGCTCATGGGGACATTAACGTGTGTTGTCGGGCCCTATAAATAAATTTGATTTGATTTGATTTGATAAAGGAATCTTATTGAACCTCGGGTTAGGCCTCGTCAATATAACAAGACGGGCCTTAAATGTCTCCAGTGAGGGGGCAGATCGGATCTCCAGGGGTAGCTGGTTCCACAGTTTGGGGGTCACGGCCTTGAAAGAGCGATCGCCTCTCTTTTTGAGTCTGGTGCGGGGGGGGGGGGACCAGCCGAGCCTGGTTGGAGGATCTTAGTGACCTGGGTGCTGCGTAGGGGGTGATGAGCTCTGTGATGTATAGGGGTGCTGCACCCGATAGTGCCTTAAAGGTCAGGAGGAGGATTTCTAAGTGGGACTGGGAGCCAGTGTAGGGAGGCGGGACATGGCTGCCTGACTGATGCCGGTGTAGAGTAGTCAAGGCGTGATGTGATGAATGCGTTTACTACTGTTTCCAGGTCGACGGGTGAAAGGATTGGTTTTATTTTAGTGATGTTACGGAGTTGGAAAAAGCATGACTTGACTACGGCATTTACCTGCTGGTCGAATTTGAGCTCTGGGTCAAAATCAGAACAAATAGTTACCAGAGCACTGGCTGCTTTGACTCCTCAAGCATAGCGGCCCTTCTGAGTGTTCCTTCTGCTCTGAGGATACCCTCTTGGACAGTAGTAGCTACTTAACATAGATTTCTTTGGAGAAAGCCTTCTTTGACAATACTGAAGGATCTCCTGCTCTTCCTCTGTAAGGTTCTCCACTGTCAGCTTTCGAGAGTCTGCTCTAAAGAGACCTGCCTTGAAGCGCCTTGGGTCTCATGAAAGGCGCTATATAAATCAAAAAAATTATTATTATTATTATTGAAGTTCCCCATCAACTTATCAACCTCAGGGTGGAGAGGGAATAGTGTTCAACTCTTGGTGGCTGCGGTTTGCTCCATGCGAGGGATGGTCATGGGCATGAGCATGAGGAACAAATTGTAAAGCGCTTTTGGCACCATTTACCATTTACCATGAGCAGAGCCACTCTGACAAATGCACAGTGGACTTTGTTGCTGCTGTTCTTCAGGATATAACCGGGTGAACCCAATGTCTTTTTACGGTTTGGTGTTTTTAATTAGGATTTTAGTGTTTTTATTTTGAATGTTTTTAGATTTGTTGATTTTATTCTTTGGTTTGCAGTGATTTTATTTAGCATGTTTTGATGTGTTGTAAATTGTGCACGGCCCCTGGATTTTCCCCAGCTAATTGTTTTATCTGTCACAGGCGTGGTGATGAACCCTGTGTGTGTATAAGCCCTCACCTCATGGCAACAGAAGAGCAGTTGGATGTTGGTCCAGTACAGGAGGACACCTTATTGCTTTGTCGTTTGAGTCCTGTGTTCATTTGAATGTATGGTTGACCTTTTCTTTTTGTGTATTTTGGTTTGTGTTCCTTCCTGTGCTTGACCAACAAGGTAGGTAAATCCACTGTCTCTTTTTATAGTGTTTTTAGTTGTTTTAATCATTTTAAACATTGACTACTAGAATAAATGAGACACTCTGAATGTAATGTATACACATTTTTATGGTAACTTCGTATTCCTAGTATCTGTGGTTTGCACAATCTTGCCCATAGACCTATAAAATAACCACCTCTTTTGAAGTACAATAGAATAATATAGAATACAGAGCTCCCTAGGCTCTTGGACTAAACCTAGGGTGGCGTAGTCATCTACCTTGTCCCATAACCTTCTTCACTGGCGTCCGTGAAGTGGTGCAGTTGGCTGTGTAGTGCTTCACCAAAGCCTGCAGGCTTGAAGCACCTAGGGACACTGATGGTCCACTACCTGGTGAACCTCTGTCATCAATGCAGACCGCTCACTCACAAGCTCATCAGATATCAGGACACCCCAGCCTATAGCTTCAGTCTAGCTTCAACTCTTGCAGGATTCCTTTAGCTGGTAGCAGACTGCTGCCAATATACCCAATGGATCGAACTCACGATGTATTGGATGTTTCTCCTGGTGGGAGCTTTGTCCGGCATGATGATCTTGAACCTGAAGCTGTCGGACTGGGTACACCAGTGAAGCTCTCTCTAGGGAAAGCGCATCCCGATCCAGGTCAAGGTCTTTAACCTCTGTTGCCCTCTCCTCTTTTGGGATAGCAGACAGCATGCATGTCCCTGCTTTTGCTTACCCATTTGGCGAGTCTGAATCTGCCCCTTCCACATACAGCTTGCATAGTGCGCTACAACAACATTGCCTCTCCTTCTGAGTGGACTGACTAACAGTGTAGCTTTTCCAATTCTGCCTCAAGACAAATAGACGAAGCAGAAGACGACGCACGAGAAGATTGCACAGAAGCTACCTTGGAACCATGCTTTAACACTTTGAGTGCCAACGACGCTATATGTCGTTAGTTCATGCCGACCGTTGAATGCCAGAGACGACATATAGCGTTTGTTTGTCG
>NC_140167.1:33208430-33240930 GCF_963971535.1 Notolepis coatsorum | reverse complement strand
ACCAGGCGGTCACTAGTGACACCACCCCCCACATTGCCAGCGTATCAGACAGGGCCCATCCAAGAGCAGGCCCTTCCCCCCTACAGAACGCCGCCCTGAAGCACTCAAAGAGGCTACACCCCCACAACGGGACCAGGCAGCGCACCGGGGAGACAACCCCCAAAGAGGTCGATCCCTCAATCCAGGCAACAGGTCAAAAGGACTCGACCTGTGCCTGGAGCACTGCGGACTAGACAGGTGCCTAAGGGGTCTGCTGAAAACAGCACCCCGGCGGAAGGGGCGTTCGGTATGCTGTGCACCATGTCGCAGCCTCCACAAAAAAAAACCGACCCTCTAGAGGGGCCGAGGCAGAGAAGGCTGACACGATTGGCAGACGTCATGAAGGGTGCGGGGGCACACTCGTAGGCAGACAGGGTCAAGCCCGGCCTAACCCGAGAGTCGACTCCGCTACCAACACACCTGGAAACCAACCACCACCCTATGTTTAGTTTAACAGGAGGCGGTTGTTCCTATAACCCCCGCAAGAAAAAACTCCAAAACACAACTGCGGGTATACACCGGCTATACAGCTGTGACGTACGTGGGTTGGTCATTATCATTATTACTGTATTTGGAAGACCATGTGAACATCAGATTAGTATCATGAGTATGGGTTACGTTATTCTTGGTTGTGTGATGTGTCATCTTTTAATTCTGTTTCTTTTCTCTTTTCCCAGATACCACTCATCCTCCTGATTGAGCTGATTGCACCTGCTTGATTACACCTGTGGGCAGTCAGTTGGATGAGTGGATATAACCTGGAAGATGGCACACACACGGGGCCCTCATTTGGAAGTCACTGCCACGTCTCAGAGTGGAGTGAGGAGGCTGCCTTCTCGCCTAGCTGTTGCATGAAGCATACTGTGTGGCCTGGTGCTATTTATCGCATGAGTGTGGACTAATCCCCATAGCTGTGGTGTCCTAGGATGGACACGTGGTTGTGTTAGTTATTAAGTGTTTGTTTGTGTTATATGTATGTCTTGTTTGTCCTCCCCTACCTTTTTCCCTGTGCACCATGGAGGAGGTTTAAATCCCTACCTCCATTCAATATATAATTTACTATTTGGAAAACGTCTTGTGTTGTGTCTTTTTTACCTACCTGGGACATTGTTTTGAACACATTTACTGAGAGAGGCTGCTTTTGCTCATGTGCAGCCATCTCCAGTTGTTATTCTGTGTGGTCCTTAGACCTTCGTACATGACACAGCAGTACAAGTGTTTCAGTTCTCAAGAAGGGGTTAACCCAGGCCAACAGGTCGATGAGAACGAGTCCGGACCTGGGCCCGGTGGACCGGGACGTACACCTACACAGGGATGCCAGAGGGGTACAAGAACCACCTCGACAGCCCCCTCCCAGCCCCGCCAAGCAGGAGAAGAGAGGGGCGAAAAAAGAATGGAGAAGGACCAGGCTCCTTTAGCACAGCGCAAGGTACAACACAATATGGACCAAGCAATAGTGAAGGATAACACACAGTGACATAACCACGAACACCTCCATAACATCAACCCCTGAAACACCCGGGCCAACCCGGCATTTTCCCCCCGAAAAAGCACAAGTCCTTCAGGGTACCAGAACAGCAGATCTGCGGGTTAACTGACCTGGTCTGGCGCGACCAGAACCAGTCCCGTGTCCTAATCAAGCCACCATCCCCAGTCCTAAGAGGGGGATAGGTACGCGTGTCGATCTAAAACATCACAGAGGGCGCCACCAAGACGGTCAGAACATAAAAGCACCACGCCCGGTGGCCCACCCCAAAAGCGTGAGACCCCTCCGCCAATGCTTTGATATATTCCGTTATCTCCCACCAGAGATGAACGAGAATTCATCGAGACTAACCTAGTACACTGGCGCTCGGAAGAGACAAATTCCATCCTAGTTGCCCCATAAAAACGCTGTTTCAATGATGAGCAACCAAGGCGCGCAAGCCCATGCGTGGTTCCACACAGAAGCACCCAGGGCCAGCACTATGTACACGTCGAGACCCAAAACATATCAATGGTAATTCTAACAAGAACCCAGATAACATTCCCTCCAAGCCGCCTGGGAGAGTGGCAGGAAGCCGGCCAAGAGACACAGATATGGGTCCCATATGACGCGTCTGAGGGAAAACACCCCTGTCAAACCTGCTCTGTATAAAGAGAGGAGACAGGGAACCCCCAGAGAGACTTCCCATGTGAGTAACAATTAAAAAGATATATGTAACATTGAGCTACGTGAGCAAAAGCTCAAGACATATGCAACAGAGTGCAGAGCAGAAAACGTATTTTTAAGTTCACACGGACCGCATAACTCATCTTGACAACAACAGAGGTCCCCAACATGGAGCCTGAAAAGAACTCACGGAAGTCTCACAACCAATAGAAACGCGCCCAGTGACGTACTCTATGGCGGGGGGAATTCCGTGACCCACCTGCCCAAATATGGCGTGGGACCAGGGAACTCCCTTCCCCCCCCCCTCTCCCTACCCTGTGATGCGCTGACCCAACAGTGCGACAGGAAGCCTGAAGGATAGGAGGCCCAACCCCCTGACCAATCAGAAAAAGGGGAGGGAGGTTTATCAGTTCACCCCCTCATGACCCCACACCCCGGATACGATGAAAAACAACCAGCAGTGATGATACCCGCGTAGCTAGCATGCTACATGAAAAGCGTATATCCACTAGGATAAGCTAAACCAATGCACGCCAGCCACAGACGACAAGTCGTTTGTGAACGGGTTTTATATACAAGGCTTTAGGCTCATGTGCGAAACACGTCACCCGTGTTTTATGTCTAAAGAAAAAACACAGATGTTTAAGAGAGGGTCAAGACCTCGGTACAAGCTACATATATGAGCACTTCTGTAGGCTAACACTCTAACCAAGTTGTGGACTCGATGCCATGTTTCCAATGTAACAGAATACACACAACCCCCTCAGATAAAACGGTATAATTTACCATTACAAGAAGAACACAGTCTTCTTCATGATGAGGGAAGACAAGTCTTTCGACCGAGTGCTAGCCTCAGGCCTTGCCAAGCACACATATATATAGCGACCAGAACGATTTACAAGAAAACTGTCCTACTCACTTAAAGGGGACCTGCATTGCTATTCCTAGCACTATTTGGGCAACTTTACACAATTCCTGTGAGTCTATTGAAGACATCTGTAAGTTTTTTTTTTTTAAATGCATTGTTTTATATTTATATTTATATTATATTTCTTATCAAGTACTCAAAAGCCTCATTTCACAGCATCAGTATTTCAGGCTGTGGTGGCCTGGCTCCGCCCATAAGCACTGAGTGACAGTCATCCACACAGTCTGCGACTGGTAGACAGAGAGAGATAGAGAGGGGGTGGGATAGAGAGAGAGAGGGGGGAGAGGGAAAAAGAGAGAGAGAGAGAGAGAGCGAGAGAGAGAGAGGGGGTGGGATAGAGAGAGAGAGGGGGAGAGGGAAAGAGAGAGAGGGAGAGAGAGAGAGAGAGAGAGAGAGAGAGAGAGAGAGAGAGAGAGAGAGAGAGAGAGAGAGAGAGAGAGAGTGAGAGAGAGAGAGCCCCGGACTCAGCGGGACTGAGAATGAAACTCTGTGTAAACAAGCACATGTAGACGCGGGCTCTCTCCTCTCTCTCTCTTTCTCTCTCTCTCTCTCTCTCTCTCTCTCTCTCTCTCTCTCTCTCTCTTCTCTCCCTCCCTCTCTCTCTCTCCCTCTCTCTCTGTCTCTCCCTCTCTCTCTCCCTCTCTATCTATCTCTCTCTCTCTCCCTCGCAGAGTGCAGTCGAGGGGTCGGGTTTCACTATCTGCCTCGCTGTTTGAGGAAGTGATTTCCACTCGCTCTGCTATCGCTGTGTGGGCTGCCTAGGTTGTGGGCGGGCATTGGCTACAACCACAGAGCCAATCGAATCACTATCCGCTTCCCCAGCGCCACATGACGTCACCATGCGTGTCAAATCAGAACGACCTGATTAAAATGGACCAGGAAATGAATGACCTGAATGACCGCAATCCGCCAATATGGTATTTAGAGACAAAAACACATTGATACTAACTCCTATTACTATAATACAATGCTAGAGACTCAAAAAAGACATTTATAATGCATGTCACCTTTAAACAACACACAACCCCACAGCTAGGTGAGGGTTTATACACCGTATCCCCAATATATAACAGTGAATAAACACACAAAAAACAGTCCCCCACCAGGAGGGACCTTTTATTTAGTAACAAAATTATATGTTGGGGAGGGGAAGGGGACAGGGGTAAACAGGGGAGAGTCACTAGCAGCACCTGCCGCGTGCAGCACGGTGCTTGCCCCCACAGGGAGCCGGCCCGGAGGGACGGTTCTGGGGCGCCTGGTCACGTCGATCCCTACCGTCACCTCCGGGCGTGGGGCGGCTGGCTGCGGCAGACGAGGCAATTGGATGAAGGCCCAGCAGCGGCGGCGGTGGTGGGGCAGCGGTCGCGGTCCTCTGCCGGCGTTGCTTTCGTCGGCCATCACCGGTGGCATCGGGTCGGGGGAAATGGGGTTGGAGCACAGCGCGCTCCTCCTCCATCTCTCTGCAGGCAGCCGTCATCTGCTGCATGGCCGACCCGAAGAGCCCAGCATCGGAGAGGGGGGCCGTGAGCAGGGAATCCTCTTCTGTTCCGGCACCCTCGCCTGCTCCAGCCAAAGGTGGCGCTGGGACAGAGTGGCCAGGGCGCGCCCCTTCCCGGCGGCTATCGCCTGCAGCTGGGTAAGGTGCAGGATGGCTCCAGCCGCCTGGGCGTGAAGGTACTGTTGATGGTCGTCCAATACCGACCCGCCCGCCATCATCCCTGACACGTCCCACCAAGTAGGACCAACCGCTACGCCAAATCTTTTGTCCCCTCGGCTATCAGACGGCTATTAAACACAGACGGTAGTCATTTTAAGTAGCCGTTTGCACTTGGTTGTCTGTTTTTACTTTGACTTTGCTGGATTGTGTATCACATGGTGTGTTTCTCTTTTTATTTGCCGTGCTGTCGAGATGTTTTGTTGTTTGTTTGTCTTTGTTGCTTGTTGCTTGTTGGTGAAGCTGCAAATATGAATTGCCCCACGCGGGATCAATAAAGTTGTCTGAATCTGAATCTGAATCTGAATCTGAATGTAGCGCGCTAGCTGCGCGATGTTAGACGTCGCAGCTAGGCTCTGAGTCGCGGCGATGTACGCCTGGTCACTCCAGTTAGCCATCTGCCTAGCCGATTTCCCTTGGGGAACCGGCTTCCGCAACGGCTCCCACACCACTTCGGGACAAAGAATGGATGTCATCGGGCTATCAAGCTGAGGCACCCCGTCCTTTAGTCCCTGGACCAAACCTGCCACCCGTGTGACTGGCACGTAGGCGGGGGTAAGGCCAGTGATGCGGGAGATTACCTGTCCCTGTTTCACGTAGGCCTCCATCGAAGGGAAGAATGGGCAGACAACGCCCGTCTCTCTCACAGGACGACGTTGCCAGAGATGACCTATCATGTCATCAGGAACAGGTGCAGGCAGAGGCTGCGGCAATGCCACGCCATTAGCGGCTGCGGCGGCCGCCATGAGCTCAGGGAACAAGGCAAGCAACTCCCCTTGCGTACCTCCCTCCACGTCACTCGCATCCCTCACGTACGGGAGGCTGCCATGTCGGGCGCCACCATCCGACACGGCAGATAGCTGGGCATCTTGTCTCAGGGTCGGAGGTTCTAACCCAACACCGGAGAACAAGGGACCCCAAGGAGACGCAACACTCCCTGCCACACCCCGAGGGGGACAATGATACGAATCCATTGGGGCATCAAACAAGAGCATTCTCGCCCCCTCCATGTGATCCTCAGTTTCCATCGGAAACGGAGACAGGGCAAGAGCACTCTCGTTCGGCTCCAGCACATCCCCAAAGCCAGGCCGTTCGCCCCCGGCAGCTCGCCGCCCTACGACGGGAGCGAGCAGAGGCGAAGAGCCTGCGTCGCAAATCCCCAGGCACCAGAGGAGCTGTGGGCCTATCGGCCGACCGTCCACTGACGGGGGAACCAAGGCCGGAACCAGGCCATCTCACGGGAGACGGCGGCTCAACGGCCCCTCGGAGAGGCAAACTCACCAGAGGGCGCCGCTCGGGCGTATCTGACTGCCACGACCGTGGAGTCAGAGCAGCCCCACGACGCACGGCGGACACGGCAATGGAGAAATGCTGGTGAAGGGTGACGTTGTGAGTGTTCGAACCCCCCGAAGGTGCAGACATTATGACTTAGCTTTTCTCGTAAATTGGCGAGAGAGAGAAAAAACAAGATACAATGTCCACGTAGCTCCTTTCCAACAACTATTTCGGCACTAAACTCAAGTGGTGTATACAGACACTTGTCGGTGGTGAAAATAGGGAAGGAGCTGTTAGTATGGCCACATCCCCGCTTATGTAGAGGAGCGGATGGGGGTGTGACCAGGCGGATGGGTGTGTACATGTGAGGAAATGTATTCAGTATTAGACTGGATATGGGATATGTTCCACTACGAGCAGCGCATAAGCTATTATGATATATAACTGTTTGCTATGGGACTGGTGGCCGACTCCCGGTGCACTTTATGCTCTTTATGCACTTTATGCTCTTTAAAGGAGATGATTGTGGACTTCAGGAGGTCGGGGGTCAAGGACTACAGCCCCCTCAGCATCGACGGGGCACCGGTTGAGAGAGTCAACAGCTTCAAGTACCTCGGAGCCCACATATCCGAGGACTTGAAATGGACCATACACATTAACAGTGTGGTGAAGAAGGCACGACAACGCCTCTACTTCCTCAGGCGCCTAAGGAAGTTCCAAGTCAGCCAGAAGATCCTTAAGAACTTCTACTCATGTACAATAGAGAGCATCTTGACCGGCAACATCACCTCCTGGTTTGGGAATAGCACTGCAAAAGACCAAAGCAGACTACAAAGAGTGACACGTTCAGCCGAACGCACAATTGGAGGGGGGCTCCCCACCCTCCAGAACATTTACAACAAGCGTTGCAAGGGGAAGGCTAAGAGAATTATTAAGGACTCGAGCCACCCGAACAACTGCCTCTTTGAACTGCTGCCGTCAGGCAAGCGACACAGGAGTCTCAAGGCGAGCACAGAAAGACTCAGAAGTAGCTTCTATCCCCAGGCCATCAGGCTGCTAAACGAACAATGAATGAACACTACACAACAACAACCACCAAACACACATAGCACACACATCCACACGCACACACTCACTTTAAACAAACACACTGTAGCACCCACTACACACACTTTATAGCACACACCCACTTTAAACAAACACACTGTAGCACCCACTCCCCACACTTTATATTTATGGATGAAGGATTGCACTACAACTCGTACACCTTACTGTAAATTGTACCTAAAATTGTACCTCATCCCATTCTGCTTTGCACTAGATAGTACTGTACATTAGTACACTGCATAGTATTGTGTATTGTATATTATATGGTAACTCAGAACATTGTACATATGTCTATACCGAACAACTGTGACCTCATTCTTCTTCTAAATTCATGCTATATTATGTTATTATGTTATTTGATACTATCTTGTCTAGCACAGTCTCTGGAGCGTAACAGTAAGAAGCATTTTGTATGAAAGTATTCTGTACTTCTGTATGACAACTATTAAAGAACTTGAACTTGAACTTGAACTTTGAGCGCCAGCCTTGTTTTCCTTTTTACCTGCTGGAATGCCACCATCCACGGCCAATGTTAACGTTAATATCGCCTAATCTATGTTTTAAATTATGGCTATGTGTCTAATCTGCCCGTCGCTTATCAAAGAATCATTTTCCAGTCAATATTGTCAAGGCAGATTGTTTTTTTATCGCTTCATTTCCGTTTGATAGCATTTTGAAAATCACACGTTTTCGGGGAAAAAACAACCCATGCCTATGATAATCGCCTTTTACTGGAATATTCCAGAACGTTGTCATTTGTCGGCCTATTTATGAATCGTTTTCAAATAAACGCTAGATGATTGATAGTATATGTGTGCGCACGCACGCTCGTGCCGTGCGCTGATAATCGCTGCTCTTATTTCCTCATGGCTTTTACAGTCAAAACAGCCATATCACATATCACATAAACGCTTATATATCCGTGAAAACGAGTCTGATTATCCTAACACTGATAACATAGATTCCTTACCTGAGGTCAGATGGTATCCAAATGGTTTATTCCAATTTCCGATCGTCATTCGAAAAAATCGATAATTGTATTGATCCATCGTGTGTACAGTATAACACCCAACCGGCACGGTGGTTAACACTGTCGCCTCACAGCAAGAAGGTCCAGGGTTCGATTCCCGCTTGGGGACCAGGTTTCCATGATGCCAGGTACTCAGGTGGGGTATCTCCCAGGCCTTTCTGTGTGGAGTTTGCATGTTCTCCCCGTGCTCGCAAGGGTTTCCCCCCAATAAGATAAACCCAATGGAAAAACATGCACAACAGATCGCTTGACGAAGACGGACAGGAGCACTTGGATTGGTCCCCGGGGCGCGGCTCACGTTGACGCCCTATCTGCTCCCAGCTGCCCATGGGGGAAGGACAACGGGATGGGAAAAGTGCAGAGAGACATTTCATCGGCGACTCAGTGCATGTGTGTGTGTGTGTTCCTGTGGGTCGCCCATCTCGTGTGTGTGTGTTAAAAAAACTGCATGACAAATAAAGACTTCTAGTCTAACAATTATTATTATTTATTACCCATATTTGCCGTGGCTCAGAGGCTCCAGAATGAACTCTGGTAGACCCCGGCTGCATCAGTGAGAAGTAAAATGTGGAGTCAGAAATCCGTTCTCCCATTCACTTTCATTGAGTCCATTCCAAAAGGGTGATTTACCATCTGGGAGACGATAGGGGGCGCTTTTTTCCACATCTGAGCGCCGGCGGTCCCTGGATCTCCAACGGTAGGCTCGCGTGATGCAATATGATTTCAGATCGCTAAAAAAAAAAAAAAAAACGAGAATACTTGTGACGTGGCATTCAACGGTCGGGGCGTAAACCTGAGAAAAGCCGTGAGTGGCATACAAAGTGTTAAGAGCCACCGGCACGTATATGCATATGGTCTGGGATTGCCCACCAGTAGCCCATTTTTGGAAATCTATAGCAACTAAACTCTCAAGCATCTGTAATATATCAATTCCACTCACGGCAGCAACATTACTTCTAAACGATACATCTTTACTACCAACATCCATACAACAGAAAATAATTATTCTGGCAGGCGTTACAGTAATTAACTTGTCCCTGACATTGCTGGATGTTATTTATTTGGAGATCTCGACTGCTCGTGTGGTTGGGGTGGGACAGGCATGTATTGAATTGTGGACCGCGGCGGCCGAGGTGGTCAAGGGCACAATGTAGCGTCGGAGTGGGGGTGGGGTGTTGGTCCTGGGGGATCCGGCTGGGGGGGGAGTGGGGGAGGAAATGTCTATTGTCTAATCAATGTCTTTTGTGTTGTTTGTGGTGTTTTTATTTTTAATATTGTTATGATTATTATTATTGTTGTTATTGTTGATGTTGATGTTGCAGTGTTGTCAAATGATTTTTTATTTTTTTTATCAAAAATAAAGTAGAGCCACTGCCGATGGAGACTAAGGTGCTCCCATAGTCGAGCGGACTGTACACGGACTGGACTCTGCGGAGGTCCACTGGACTCTTTGAGCTTTCATAGTCGAGCGGATCTCCGCGGACCAATTTCCTACATGTCTCGCGCCAGTTTACACCACTTTACACCTCGCTCCACGGCTCCAGTTTTTGTGACACCAAGTGGGCGCCGCGGACGTCCGCGCATCAGAAAATAGGAGCTTCACACTTGGACTCTGCTTTGGGTCCGCTTTGAGTACCCTTTGGGTCAGCTTTGAGCCCGCGGGAGTCTGCTCCGTGTACGGTCCGCTCGACTATGGGAAGGGCTTCAGTGTTGAGGTTAACAGAGCATGATGTGAGGAGGACCTTCAAGAAAGTGAATTCGAGGAAAGTAGCAGGACCGGACGGCATCCCTGGATGCATCCTAAAAGTCTGTGCCGACCAACTGGCCCCGGTATTCACTGACATATTCAACCTGTCCCTAGAACAGTCTGTCATCCTCACCTGTTTGAAAAAGTCCACTATTGTCCCTGTACCCAAAAAACCCACACCTGCTTGCCTCAACGACTAAATGGTAAATGGTAAATGGCTGCATTTATATAGCGCTTTTATCCAAAGCACTTTACAATTTGTTCCTCACATTTTACCCATTCACTCACACATTCACACACCGATGGCAGAGGCAACCATGCAAGGTGCCAACCTGCACATTGGGAGCAATTAGGGGTTAAGTGTCTTGCTCAAGGACACTTTGACATGCTGCCCGGGAGGAGCGGGAATCTAACTGGGAACCTCCGGATGACTTCTCTACCTCCTGAGCCACTGTCACCCTGCAGCTCTCACCTCCATAGCCATGAAGTGTTTTGAGAAACTAGTGAAGGGCTACATCTGTTCCTCCCTCCCCAACAGCCTGCACCCCCTGCAATTTGCATACTGCCCAACAGGTCCACGGAGGACGCCTGTGAGAGGCAGGGGAACTATGTGAGAATGCAGTTAATTGATTACAGCTCAGCATTCAACACCATAGTCTCCTCCAAGCTTGTCATCAAGCTCAGAGACCTGGGCTTGAACTATGACCTCTGCCAGCGGGGTCTAAGGAAGTTCAAAGTGAGTCCGAAAATCTAAAGACCTTCTACTCATGCACAATAGAGAGCATCCTGACTGGTAACATGATTGGAGCCTTTGTGTTTTTTTGGTGTGTTTTTTGTGATATTTTTGAGATGTTGAGAATGTGCTTAGGCTAAGGTGTTTCTTATATTTTTATTGTTTTTTTGTTACTGTAATGTAATGTACTGTAATGTTGTAGGCTGTGTGTTCGGACCCCAGGAAGAAGTATTTAACCCATGGGTGTAGACTAATGGGGATCTATAAATAAACAAATAAACAAACATCACCTCCTGTTTGGGAATAGCACTGCACACGACAACAGCAGACTACAGAGAGTGGCTCGATCAGCCGATGTGAGAACTGGGGTCTGGAGCACAGCCCAATTCCTGAATACACGAGAAGAGATAGGAGCGGTTTCAAGGGTGTTTAATGTCAATTGAGCAACACAGGAATTGGGGGAAATAGAACGGGTTATGTTCTGTCTTGTGGCTGCCGCGGCGGCAGTGAGCGAGCAAGCGGTCCTGGTGCTTGTCTTGGGAGCTGCTGGGTTGCAGCGGGAGAACAAGTGTTCCTCTTCGGGAACAGGTGACGTCCAGGCAGGGACGGCGGTCCTTTAGGGCACAGGAGAGAAACAGGTTAGAGTAGGCAAATACACGGTTGGTATCTAGCAGGCCACGTGAGCGGATCGGCGCGGCCGAGAAATCCGCTCTTCGCTCTTTAAAGCTTGGTCCGCTCCGCTAATCGCTCATGTTGACCCCGCCCCCAAGTCGCTCTCCGCTCCCTCACCGCTCACCTTGAATCGAGCGCTCCCCGCTCCCCGCGCCAGATCGCTCGGCTTTTTTTTATTTTTTTTTGGAGCATGGTGTAAATTAGCTCAAACTACAACAGTCTACACCCCCTGGGCCCCTTAACAATTGTTTGTATTGAGCAGCATTGTAATTGTACCCATTCTGCAATGTTAAATAACGTTGTTTATCCATTCACTAGCTCTATTAAGCGATGATAGTTAGCCAAGCCACAATGCTATGGTCGCTGCCATTAACGTTAGCATGTAAGCTAACGACAACAACAATGGCGTCGATACTTTTCTAACAGGAGTGAGTGAAGGAGGAGGAGTGAAGCCTGAACAGGATATCACAGGTTCACCCTTCTCAATTCTCATTGGTTGAAAATGGCCTTCATGTTTGTACATCGCCATCTGTTGCTTTGGCATTGTACTACATGTATATTATTACATCAGTGTTAAACCACTGTGTGAGCGTCCCGGAGTGGATTGGAGCGGAGGAGAACTCTCGCTCCGGACGTCGCGCCGACCCATTTTAAAACCCACTCCTCGCTCACGTCAAAACCGCCCGCTCCGCTCCCCGCGCCGCTCACGCTCCGATCCGCTCACATGGCCTGGTATCTAGCAGAGCTTTCGGCAGAGACGTCGTACCTGGGCAGTGGTAATTAATACCACGACAGCTTCTGGTCAGCGTCGAGGTGTAGAAGTAGTCCCCCCATCAGGGAATGATTGAGTGCAGCTGTGGAGAGTGGGGTGCTTGACCGCGTGCGAATTAGGGGGATGAAATACAGCTGGGCGTATGAGGGTAAAGGAAGGGGTGACTGGAGAAAGAGAGGATGAGGAGGAGTGTGCAGTGGATGGAGAGGGGGATGAAGAGGAGCATGTGGAGGACGTGAGGGGAAAAGGAGGGGGAGTGAAGTAGACCCGTGCTGTGATTATGACAGCCGAACGCACCATTGAAGGTGGGATTCCCACTCTCCAGGACATTTACACCAGGCGTTGCACGGCCAAGGCTAAGATAATAGTCAAAGACTCTAGACACCCAAACAACTGCCTCTTTGCACTGCTGCAGTCAGGTAAGCGCTACCAGAGTCTCATGGCCAGTACAGAGAGACTCAAAAGGAGCTTCTATCCCCAGGCCTCATCCATTCTACACTCATTGCACACAACATCCACATGCACACCCACTTTAAACATTCATTTTAGACACTTTAAACACCACACCATATTTTATCTATTTATTACTAAAATATTTGCACTACCTCTCTACCTCATTTTAGCATTTAGCATTTTGTTTTTATATTGTATAGGTTTTGTATAATGTTTTTATATGCAGTATATTGTATATTTTGTATAGTGTTTGGTTTTTATTATTCTACTTTTTACTGTACAGTATAAAGCACAATTTCAGGAGGGTCATACAGAACCAAGCATTTCACTATAATGTACTGTACGTACCTTATATGTGACAAATAAAACAAAACTTGAACTTGAAACTCATTGGCTTTCAGCTCTATGGACAGTTCCCATTTGGGGGTTGTCTGTCTGACAACAGGCTTCATTCTTTTTGTGCCTTGGAAAAATCTATAAAAAATGTGATTTCTCTGTGACAGGAAGAATGGCACACGCATAGACTTTAACAGTCAAGTGTAAGTGGTCTTTATCCTATAATTCTTGTAAAAAGACAGGAATATGGTCCACCAACCACACACCTGACACCTGACCACATTCTTCCTCTCACACTACTGCTCAAACAAAGCCCAGTGCTCCACGCAGGCTTTTGATGTGGACTCAGCCTTGGCACGTTGAGCAGTACAAATGACACAGGCTGTCAGCACGTCACTGCTCAATCGCTGACTCTCAGAGGTCAGACTAGGAGTGTCTCTCTCTCAGATTTATAGCCCCCTTGTTTTAATGGCCCCCTTGAATCGAGAGATTGGCCAAGGGGATCCTGAGAGCAGCTGTATCATGTGCCTGTCATGACAGTTCTGACTGTTCTTGGCCCTGTTGACAAATGGGGCTATAAGATGAAACGTATACAGCAGCGCCAATGGTCACAGGCTCTGGGCTAGTGCATCCACCCCCAGTGGGAGGGTTGTTACTGGGCTTTAGTGAGAACCACAGCTGCTATTGTGTGGTCTCCCTGGAGGTGAACACATCCACTTCTGCTTCTCCGAACCATGTCCAAATCTGTGTGAACACACAAGGGTGAAGGTACCACTCCTCATCCGAGTGGCCTCCCCTGGAGATGATGTCTGCTCCTCTGTTGATGAGACCCAGTATGTGAAGGCGAGGGTGAACACAAACTTGAGTCTGTGACCTTGTTGTAACCATCTTCTCAGAGGCACCGAGGGGTGAGAGCAGGGGGGGCCCTTGATAACCTCTATCGTTTTTAGCTGGGGCTCATCGATCTAGCTTGCATACTTTCCATAGGTTTGACATGTCCGGCCCCCCCCCCCCCCCCCTTTTTGCACACCCCTAGTGCCCCTTGCTGACACTTCTGTGTCTGCCTGCCTGCCAGTCCCTGTCATGCAAGAGAGGGAGAATCTGAGACAGGAAGCCGATTGGCTCACGGCGCTACACTATTGTACCCTCCTGAGCCCACGTTTTTCATCGACTTCCTGTTTTTCTCCCACTGCTAAACGCCAACAAACAATGCTAGGAAAAGCCCTGCTCTCTATCTGGCTGGGCTTCTGTCAACCGAGTCTGCTCTGACTCATGCCAACACATCCTTTGGTTGATTAAGATCGCCGCCATAGTCTCAGAGCTGTGAGGGTCACTGGGAATCTGCAGTGGGATTTGATAATATGATAGTGATACTATATAATGCATTTAGTGGTAATTTGTGGGCTACCTCTGTCTCTGTGAATATTTAAAGGTGCTATATTCCAAATGTTGAACATTAATACATCATTAATGACGTCACACTGTGTGTGTAGTTATTCAAGCTTCTTTGTTGTGTGTTTTGGTCAGGGGTGTAGCTCCAGATTCTGGGCCCCATGAAAGAATGTATTTGTAGGCCCCCAGTGAATGCGAGCGCACGTAAGCGCGCGAGCGAAGTTTTTTTGTGCCATTTTTTTATTGATGAAAACGCATAATATGGTTTTTACCTATACATTCGGATCAGCAGTTCAGCACCTGCACTGTTGGTGGGTGAGCCTAGTAAAGGATGTCGCATTGCGTTCATCTTCAATGAATGGACCAATGCAATAGTCTACCAAAGCCCCCCCTCTCTCTCTATATATCTCACACACACACACACACACACACACACACACACACACACACACACACACACACACACACACACACACACACACACACACACACACACACACACACACACACACACACACACACACACACACACACTTCAGAAACAAACATAGTATCAATGAGAGCATCAATAATACACCTGAGTGATGTCTAGTAAAAAAAAAAAAAAAAATCTTGGGCCCCCCCCAGTGCTGGGCCCTTGGAATCATCCTAAGCTATCCCCCCCCCAGCTACGCCCCTGGTTTTGGTAGCCGTGTTCTTTGTTTTGGTGGCCATGTTCTTTGTTTTGGTGGCCATGTTCTTTGTTTTGGTAACCGGCCGAGCTTGCATGTTAGTGTACTGTGTATGAGTCCTTCCCTGTGAAACTGTTGGCCCTCCCTCTTCCCATTTCCAATTTCGTGAGCCATCGGCATGCGCTCTCAGTCAACACCTTAGGCATTTTAGGCCTAGTTTCTTAGAAATACGTCCTTCAAGAATAGGGGTGTAAAGTACTTGAGTAATTGTACTTCATTACAATACTTAAGTACTGTTTTAGGGGATTTGTACTTTACTCGAGTATTATTAGGTTTGTATACTTGTACTTTTACTCAATTACATTTCACAGAAAAAAAACATACTTTTTACTCCTTACATTTAAAATGCAGAACTACAAAGTACAAATCTCACAGGTCCAACAATTTTAATTAGTATATTTGTTTCTCTGGTCGAACTAACGTTAACGTTATTAATCCTGCGGCCGCACTTTATTTAAAAACAGCCAATCAAATCCCCATCAATGGAAAATTAACCCACCCATACCGATGCTGATGGGTCCTTGTGCAAGACTAGAAAGCGGGGATCTTTGATTAAACACCTGCTATCAGAAGAATAGACAGTCAGAGTGACAAGCTACAGAAGATGGCCACAAACGATAGTACGAGTGATGAAGAGGACGAAACGGAATAAAAAAAAGTTTTTACTTTGACTTTTTAGTACTTACTTTAAAAGTAGAAACTTTTTTACTTTTACTCAAGTGTGTTTTTAGCCACATACTCTCACTTTTACTTGAGTACGATTTAGAGACGGTACCCATACTTCCACTTAAGTATAATTTCTGGGTACTTTTTACACCCCTGAGAAATAATTACCTTGCTGAGAACGCATGGAGAGGGTAGTTGAGGCCGAAGCTTGTATGCGCCCCTTTGTTTTGGTCTGAGATGTTGGTGCTCTAGTGACATCTAGTGGCTTAATCTGTGATATAGCACCTTTTTAAAAGTCTTTAATTGTCATGCAGATTAACACACACACATGCGAGATGGGCGACCCACAGGAACACACACAGGTGCACTGAGACGCCAATGATATTTCTCTCTGCACTTTTCCCATCCCGTCATCCTTCCCTCCAAGGGCAGCTGGAGCTCCACAAATCATGTTAAACCCAGATTCGGCTCAAACAAGGGACTAAACACGTTTCGCAATTATGCCACATCAATGTGGAACGCCCTACCCAAAGCTGTAAAGGAATGTGAATCACTACCCACTTTCAAAAACACTCTCAAAAAACACCTACGGGAGACTGCAATTCGAAACTGGCCCCTGTAAATGTCCTAACACAACCCCCTCCAATGTACAGTAAATTACCAAGTATGGTCTTGTCAATATTCCAATGTACAGTTTTGTTTGTACAGTCGTACAGTGTACAGTGTCCCCCACCCACCCCTCCTACCCAACCCCCCCCCCCCCAACCACCTCCAATGTACAGTCCCCCCCCCCCCTACCCAATCCAATGTACAGTTTCTACGGCAAATGTATATACTTTTTTTCTTCTTCTGGGCTCTCTTTGTATCACAAACAGTACTGTATTTGTAAATCTGGTATGTCATAAATATATAGATGTAGCAGTACTGTCTATCTGTATGTCATGTATGTCATATATGTTACGATGAATTGAAAATGGGGGACCCTGATGTAAACAAGACGAAAGTCTTTCTCTGGTCTGCATCCCCGTAACAATTGTATGTATTGAGCTGTACTGTACTGTACCCATTCTGCAATCTGTTAATAAAGTTTTCAATCAATCAATCAATCAATCAATCAATCAATCAATCAATCAATCAATCAATCAATCAATCAATGCATACTTTTACTTTTGATACTTAAGTATATTCAACATCAAAAACTTTTCATATTTAATGGAGGACTTTTCCTTTAACCAGCGTACTATTTTATCTGGGTATTTCTACTTTTATTTAAGTAAAGGAACTGTGTAGGCCTACTTCTTGCACCACTTTTAAATATGTGACCACATATTACTCTGAACTTTTACGCTGAGTTACTCTGAACTCAATGTAACCAGTTGTTCAGAGTAAGTTGCATTGGCCTGGGTCTTTTGAGGTCGCCAATGCTGGAGATGAGGGAATCGAACCGGGAACCTTCCGATTACCAGATGACCGCTCTGCCTCCTGAACTACTGTCACCCCTGATGTCATGTCTGATGTCATGGGCCAAACTCAACGAAACCTCTGAGAAGTGCGTTGCCCACTTAATAAGTCCAGTGACATGCCAGCTCTCTACACTAGTGACACCCAAGGTCGTTGGCACCTGACCGAATCCTACAGGTGGACTCACTATGTATATTGCGCAAGGGATGCATTACTGAGGGTGTTGGTAGATGCACTGACAGGGAGCCTCCGCAATTACACCTACAATTGATTAGAACAAAAAGGCGCATTATCCTGCTGCCTGCAATGTTATCTATCTGCCAACAGAGGGCAGAATGACACAACTATCCAACATCTGGGGTCTCCTCAGGCCACTATCAGCCAAAGAAGAAAGAAAAACAATCTCTCTTGGTATAAACAAGAGCACAATGAGATGAATATTGACCGACAATCCTGTGAAGGCAAATAGAACAAAAGAAAACGGAAAGTCCAAACACAATGGATGTACAGAGAAAGATGAAAAGACATACCAGCAATGTATAGAGTTCCACAGGGTGACGGACAGACCTGTTACTGTGTCTGACAACAGCACATCACACGCACTGCCCATGAACAGCGGGACAGTTAAAAACAAATCACTGCTTATCCAACACACAGGTTAGAGGGCGTGAGTGATTAATTGACCTGATTCATAGAAGGCAGCTTGTAGTGTAAATAGTAAAAGCCTTGAGGGGCATTACTCAGCCAGACCAGCAGACTATACCTGCTTTAACCCTGGAGGCTGCAGGTATGAACAACACCTCGGACCCCTTTCAACTCTTCAAGGCTCATTGAGTCACTGCTTAGCTGACATTTGACTAGACCTTTCCTCCATGCTGGCTGCAGAATGCAGTCTCTGTGTTGTGTGTGTGTGTGTGTGTGCGTGTGTGTGTGTGTGTCTGCATGTTTATGTCTGTGTCTTCTCTTTGTCTATGCGCATGGGTGTGAGTGTGTGTGACGTGTGTGACTGTGTGTGTGTGTCTGGCTGTGTGTACTGTATGTATGTGTATGTGCGAGGTGGGGACTGTGTGGAGGTAACTGTAGGCACAGGGCAGACTTTCTGGAGCCAGCTCCCTCCACCTCTCTACCTGTCTCTGGTCAGAGAAACACAACCACTGGAAGGAGAGAGAGAGAGAGAGAGAGAGAGAGAGAGAGAGAGAGAGAGAGAGAGAGAGAGGGGGGGGGGTGAGGGGGTGTCAAAGAGGGAGAGAAGGATTCAGAAAGAAACAGTTGAGACAAGAAGAGAAAGGAGGAGGGAGGGGAGAAGGTAAAAGTGATACAGAGAGAGAGAGGGCATGAGTAAGAGCAGAAAGAGAGAGAGGGAGGGTAGAGAGAGGGAGGGGAGAGAGAGAGGGACAAAGAGCGAGGATATGGTTTTTGTGCAAGATAATTTAGAGGAGGGATGGGGAGAGAGGACTGTGTGTGTGTGAGAGAGAGAGAGAGAGAGAGAGAGAGAGAGAGAGAGAGAGAGAGAGAGAGAGAGAGATATGATACGGTGAGTTAGGAGTCGAGCTTAGAGATAGAGAGAGAGAGAGAGCAGAAAGCCTTGCCCCGAGGCGTGGTTTGTTCTGTCTGAACCTGGAGTGTTTAAGGCTAACAGCGGTGTCATACACAACCCAAGACATTCACTGGCAGACAGCTAGCAGCACATCTGGGTTTCTCATAATGAGATGCAGTAGGCTGTTCCATCCTGCCAGGCCCCCCCCCCCTCTGTTCTGCAACACACTGCAGCTACACTGTACATAAACAGCTAGACACAGTCTGAATGCTGAGTTTGTTTTTATAAAAGCAAATACTACTGTGATTATTAAGTACCCAAATCACAAGTAAAAGTAGATTCACCCTAATAGAACAGTACTCTGGTAAAAGTAAAAATTGTCCATTCAAAGTGCCATTCAAGTAAAAGTATTGAAGTACTTAATAGTAAATGCATTCAAGTATCAAATGTAAAAGTGATATAATGTTGCACAGAATTCACACACATTTCTTTTCTTTATTTCTTTATTTCAGATCCCACAGGGGATCAGCTACATCAACAACACTCTAATAAATTACACACCAGCAAGAACACTGCGATCATCAGCTGCTGGACTACTAGAGGCTCCCAGAAGCAGTCAAAAGAGGATCGGTAATGCAGCCTTTATCAACTATGCCCCAAAACTATGGAACAAACTACCCCAAAACATCAGGGAAGCCAACTCGCTAGACATCTTTAAAAGACAGCTTAAAACCTATCTCTTTGCTCAGGCATTTCACTGATAGATATCTGCTACCACCTAGTGGCAAGAGGAAACATCAGGGATATCCTGACACAACTTGTATTTACCTGCACTATTCTTACCCTGCCTACTCTTATACACTGCCTATCAAATTCATGTGTCGGTGATTGCACTTTTTACTTCTTACTGATGACTATTTTTAAACTGAATCATTTTAAACAATTTTTATTATTTGCTAGATCCAAATGTGAAACACTGTGATTATTTGTTCATGCAATAGGTCCCACTATTTAGTATGGGTTCGAGTCCCTGTGATCTAATATCACTAAAGTTACAGTGTGGGTTCGAGTCCCTGTGATCTAGTATCACTAAAGTTACAGTGTGGGTTCGAGTCCCTGTGATCTAGTATCACTAAAGTTACAGTGTGGGTTCGAGTCCCTGTGATCTAGTATCACTAATGTTACAGTGTGGGTTCGAGTCCCTGTGATCTAGTATCACTAAAGTTACAGTGTGGGTTCGAGTCCCTGTGATCTAGTATCACTAAAGTTACAGTGTGGGTTCGAGTCCCTGTGATCTAATATCACTAAAGTTACAGTGTGGGTTCGTGTCCCTGTGATCTAATATCACTAAAGTTACAGCAATATGTACTGTGAAGTATGTTGGGAATTACAGGAGTATTACTGAATAGAGAGCCTATTAGGATGCTAGATCCTAATGTGAAACACTGTGATTTGCCATATCTTGCTATGATCGCTCATGCCTGTATTTTTTATGTCCGTTCTATTTAATAATTTTTTTTTTTTACTATTTTTAAACTGAATCATTTTAAACTATTTTTACTATTTGTGTTACTGAAAACTGTAAGCGGAGAGCCTATTGGGATGCTAGATCCTAATGTGAAACACTGTGATTCTACCTATCTTTTTATGCTCGCTTATGCCTGTATTTTTTACTGTTGTGAAGCACTTTGAACTGCAACCTCTGTATGAAAAGTGCTATACAAATAAAGTTATTATTATTATTATTATTATTATCCCCATTAGTCACTGCCTCAGCAGCGACTATTCTTCTTGGGGTCTGGACACATTCTCAATGGCAACTGAGTTTTAGTAGTAATAATAATAATAATAATAATAATAATAATAATAATAATATTAATAATAATAATAATAATAATAATAATAATAATAAAAATAATAATAATAATAATAATAATAATACATTGTATTATATTTGTATAGCACCTTTGATATAGAAACTGCAGCTCAAAGTGCTTCACAACAGAAAAAAGACAGGCATAAAATGAGCACATAAAGTGCAGACATATAAAATCAGATTAGAATCTAACATCCCAACAGGCCACCTTGTTTATGGTTTGATTCAGTTAGTAGTAAAAGTAGATGTATCCTCACAGAACAGTACTGTCAAAGTAAAAGGTTTGAAGTACTTGAAAAGCACTAACATGTCAAACGTAAAAGCACTTGTTCCCTGATCATGTCCTGATGTTTTAGTGCAAATAATCTACACACACACACACACATTTTAATTTCTTTATTGAGATTAAAATATTTGAGAGGTTGGACATGGTTTTAAGTCCATTTAAGGATACAAAGAGAATAGTCGCCACACAGCTTGACCACCAATTACAGCAGAAAGTGACCACACACATGCACGCACGCACGCATGCACGCACGCATGCATGCACACACGCACACGCACAAACGCACGCGCACACACACACACACACACACACACACACACACACACACACACACACACACACACACACACACACACACACACACACACACACACACACACACACACACACACACACCTTTCTCAGTTGTCACAATTGGCAGAGTTTATCAGACGGATGCATTACTCTCTATCTCTCACAGAGAAAGTGGATGAGCTGTGCCTAATACCTATACTGATTGTACCAGCGCCAGCCTCAGGGTGGGGGAATCTATCATTACACGCTCCTATTACACATTACTACACCCAAAATACACCAGACATGCACACACACACACACACACGCATGCACACATGCACACACACACACACACACATACACACACACACACACACACACACACACACACACACACACACACACACACACACACACACACACACACACACACACACACACACACACACACACACACACACACACACACACACACACACACACACACACACACACACACACACACACACACACACACACACACACACAGAACAGTCACCTTACCCTCTTTGTATGCAACATATCCTCCACTTTTCTATCTCTTTTTTCAACCTCCTCACACAATACAGGAGAGCAGCACTCCTAAGCCGGGACTCCTAAGCCAGGACTCAGGTTACACGTTCAGGTTGGACCTCTCAATTGCTCCCCGGGGCTGTTGGGGGAGAGGAGAGAAGAGGAGGAGGAGGAGGGGGAGGAGGGGGAGGAGGGGGAGGAGGAGAGGAGGAGGAAAGGAGTGGAGAGGGGGGTGGAGGGGAGAGAGAGGAGTTGATGGAGGGAAGGCCCACAAAAACAATCTGTTTCCTCGCGTGTCGGGGCCTGCAGCCTAACCTTCTGCACCTGTTGTCGAGGCTCAAGTTGACACTAGCTTGGCTGAGGCTGGGGTGTTGGCGGAGGGGGCTAAAGGGGGAGAAGGGTTTTGGGAGTGTGAGATATGGGAATGGGGGTGGGGGGGGGGGGTTGCTGGTGGCACCTGTAGGATGGCCTGAGCCCAGCTGGGACCAGGCCAGGCCCGGACACAATGCAACACACACTTCTCTCACCATCTGCACTCACACACACACACACACACACACACACACACACACACACACACACACACACACACACACACACACACACACACACACATACACACACGCACACATATATATACACACCATGCACCCGATGATCCCCCTACACACGGACACTAACCCCAACTGCATTATGTGTGTGTTTGTGCCTGCCTGTACCATGTGTGTGTGTGTGTGTGTGTGTGTGTGTGTGTGTGTGTGTATGTGTGTATGTGTGTGTGTGTGCATGTGTCCCTCTCCCCCACCTCCCCAGTGGGACGAGAACCTCACTAGGTAATTGGGTAAGTGTGTAATGAGGTTGGTCATGGGTATCTGCGGTCCAGCCAGGCTGAATGTGACCCAGGCAGCACCAGGGCCCTGTGGAATAACCCTGGATCTGTTTATGATTTGGAGTGCCACGGAGGAGGAGGAGGAGGAGGAGGAGGTGGAGGGGGGTGAGGAACGTCATGCAGTGTAAGGGGATCGTGTTTTAGATTCGGTTCAAACTGCAGGGCTGATTGCAAATGAATCACAAATATCTCCCATTGAGTTGCTCTTTGTGAGTTCACACTTGGTAGAAGAGGAGGAGTTTGTGTTTTGTTCTGTCTCGCTTCATTTGTAGTCCCATTACAGATCATAACTCAAACGCTTGTATGTACTGTGTATTGCCAAAATGGTCATAATTATGGGATCGTTATCTAAATAATATGCAAGATTGAGATCTCACGACACAGGCGGGAGAAGTGCATGGGTGAGACTTCATGGGATTAAGGATCTGCACTGAAGTACAGTGTTACTCTGCTTCCTTCATAGACCATTAAAATAGCCTCACAGAAAAAAATACTTGGAGAGAAATATGATCTCTGAGTTTGCGTGGAGAACAGCACGTTCTGCTTGTGCCACTCAGGAGACCGGCTGCTTTTATGACATTATCTCTCCTCCACAGTACCACACAGCAGGAGGAGTGGTGGTTTATATATGACATGATCTCTCCTCCACAGTACCACAGCAGGAGTGGTGGTTTATATATGACATTATTTCTCCTCCACAGTACCACACAGCAGGAGGAGTGGTGGTTTATATATGACATGATCTCTCCTCCACAGTACCACAGCAGGAGTGGTGGTTTATATATGACATTATTTCTCCTCCACAGTACCACACAGCAGGAGGAGTGGTGGTTTATATATGACATTATTTCTCCTCCACAGTACCACACAGCAGGAGGAGTGGTGGTTTATATATGACATTATTTCTCCTCCACAGTACCACACAGCAGGAGGAGTGGTGGTTTATATATGACATGATCTCTCCTCCACAGTACCACAGCAGGAGTGGTGGTTTATATATGACATTATTTCTCCTCCACAGTACCACACAGCAGGAGTGGTGGTTTATATACTGTATGACATTATTTCTCCTCCACAGTACTACAGCAGGAGTGGTGGTTTATATATGACATTATTTCTCCTCCACAGTACCACAGCAGGAGGAGTGGTGGTTTATATACTGTATGACATTATTTCTCCTCCACAGTACCACACAGCAGGAGGAGTGGTGGTTTATATATGACATTATTTCTCCTCCACAGTACCACACAGCAGGAGGAGTGGTGGTTTATATATGACATGATCTCTCCTCCACAGTACCACAGCAGGAGTGGTGGTTTATATATGACATTATCTCTCCTCCACAGTACCACACAGCAGGAGTGGTGGTTTATATACTGTATGACATTATTTCTCCTCCACAGTACCACACAGCAGGAGGAGTGGTGGTTTATATATGACATTATTTCTCCTCCACAGTACCACACAGCAGGAGTGGTGGTTTATATACTGTATGACATTATTTCTCCTCCACAGTACTACAGCAGGAGTGGTGGTTTATATATGACATTATTTCTCCTCCACAGTACCACAGCAGGAGTGGTGGTTTATATATGACATTATCTCTCCTCCACAGTACCACACAGCAGGAGTGGTGTGTTATATATACAGAGGTGTGGACTTGAGTCACATGACTTGGACTTGAGTCAGAAAGAATCATAAAATACTTTGACTTTAACAACGTGACTTTGACTTTAGCACCAATAATAATAATAATAATAATAATAAACTTTACATACAAAATACAATTTGTATAGCACCTTTGTTGAAGTCAGAGGTTCTGTGTAGGATTGTTAGTAACTGTCTAACTGTATATATGGCTGTTTACACTAGTAACTGTTTACCTGCATATATAACTGTTTCCACCAGTAACTGTCTAGCTGCATATATATCTGTTCCCACTAGAGGGCGCTCTAGGCGGAGCCACCCAGGTACACCACCATGTGGCGAGTATAAAAGTAGATGTCTCCTCCCACTTCTTTCTCTCCCCCATGTCTCTCAGTGAGAGAAGACCTGTGTTACTGCTCTTTCCATGTGAATAAAAGAAACCACGCCAGTTCAGGCTCAAGATAGAAACCATGCCTCTTGACCACATTATTGTCGCCCTATAGCCAAATTCTGTTAACAGGTTATGGGCCCAGATAACGCCGGGGCAAAATAATAAGGGTACTGTAGCAAGCTTAGCTGAAGTATAGGCTAGGTTAGCACCGGGAGCACCGCGTGGCTAGACGCTAGGCCAACAAGAGCAAAAGCTAAGCATACCACTAACGAAGAGGATGGAAAACAAGAGAAGGGACAAATGGCCGACATTCAATGGAAAAGCAGAGAACTATGAGCTCTGGGAAGAGCGCATGCTGTGCTGCATGCACGGGGCGGGGCTGAAGGAGACGATCCCACGGGAAAACTGACGGCGGAAGAGCAAGCCCTGGACGACCAGCGTAACGCAAGCGTGTACTGTGAGTTAGCGCCGATGCTCGACGACACCAGCCTGGGGCTGATATTCCGCGACACTAAAGACAGAGGCAGAGAAAGCCTGGCGGTATTCATCGGGCGAGGAAGACCCAGAGTCGTGGCCCTCTACATAGCACTAACGGGCCTGAGGAAGGGGACCACCGAGACCGTGACCGAATACGTCAACAGAGCGGAGCAGATCACGACGCCACTGAGGAGTGCCGGAGAAGCACCAAGCGATGGGCTAATGATGGCGATGATAATGAGAGGACTACCGGAGCTGTACAAACCGTTCACACTCCTGGTAACACACGGTTCAACAGACATGACGTTGGGACAGTTCAAGGCTAAGTTAAGGAACTTCGAGGCCTCGGAAGACACCCTCCCAGCCGCCGCGGAGGAGGGGGAGAGTGTTACGATGGGGTTGCTAAATGAAGGTTTGCAGAGAGGGAACGGAGGCAGAGACGAGGATCGATGCTTGGAGAAGGGAAGTTTACTGGAGAACCAAGTACAATACAAATAACATACTGAACTCCTTACAACACTTCTCAATACAAAACAACAAAACACTAACACTTACTAGGATGAAAACAGTGCAACACGACGTGGACAGGAACGGGGGGGAAACTGGAGGTATGTCGCCACAACGAGGAGAGGGAGACACACATTTAAATACCCCTACTAATTATCATTGACAACACCTGGCAGCCCAGTCTAAAACATAGAAACAAACAACACAACTAAACACTAAAGCAACTCATAACACAAAACCAAAACAGTGAACCACATCACACAAGGGAAGGGAAAGTCAACGACAGCACACAGCAGGACACCACATTAATCACACTATTAATTAAAGTTAAAACATTAGTCAGCATGTCCAATGTACTGGCCCGCACCGTCTGCGGGTGACCACCAGAGGGTGGTAGGAGACCATTGTTCACCTCATGTCTGTGGTGCTGACTCTCCCAGGTCTGGCCTGACCTGGGCGTGTGACAGGAGAGGGTGCTAAAGGCCAGAGCGACGCCAAGGGAGAGAACCAGGACCACGACGGAACTGGTGTGTTGGCGATGCAGAGATAAAGGCCATCGGAGAAGCGACTGCACAAAGACTGTCTGGTGTAGCTTCTGCAAATCCACGGGGCACACAGACAGAGCGCGCATGAAGAAACACAACCAGAGCGCGCAATACACACATGGACAAGATGGCGGCTACGGACGACGCACCTACGGATTGGCGCAAGAGAGGGGAGACGCACAGGTATGCCTCACGGACAGTAAGGGGCGCCGGCGTACAGTGACATTAAAGAACGCTCTCTACGTACCATCGTTCCCACAAGGACTATTCTCTGTAATAGCTGCTACTGCAAGCGGTGCCAAGGTATTCTTCGATAAAGGTAAAAGTGTTCTTGTAGAACCTGACGGTACCCGGTTTGACATAAAGATGTACCAGAGAATATATTATCTGAAAACGGAGTGTAATGACAACGACCAGTGTAATGATAATGATGATGTGTGTAGCGGGACGGCCAGTCACGATATTCAGACATGGCACGAGATTATGGGTCATTGTAATTACGAGGATTTACTGAAACTGCAAGTAGTGTCAGAGGGCATGCACATTGAAGGGGAGAAGCGTAGACCTGACAAAAATTGTGCAATGTGCAAAACGGGGAAGTTTACCCAACCGAGATACAGAAATCCCACAGACAGAGTAAGGGTACCACTTGCACTAGTTGACATGGACCTAGCAGGCCCAGTAAGCAACGAGTCCATAGGAGGTTTTAGATATGTACAGTCTTTTACAGACGTGTGTACAGGGGCAGTGTTTGTTTACTTTATCAAAGCAAAGAGTGACACACTCCAGGCCACAGAGAAATTCCTGGCAGCCGTAGCCCCTTATGGTACAGTAAGATGTTTGAGGTCCGACCACGAAACCGAGTTCACAAACAGAGAGTTCCAATCACTGTTGAGAAGGTATAAGATAAGACACGAGACGTCACGTCACGTCCATATCCCACACACCAGAGCGGGGTGGCAGAGAGGGAATGGCACACCCTTTTCGAAATGGCTAGGTGTAAGCTAGCAGATAGTAACTTACCAAAGAGCCTGTGGCATTATGCGGTGCAAGAAGCCGCTTACACCAGAAACAGGTGCTTTAATAAGCACTCGGGCACCACCCCGTATACAGCGCTGACAGGAAAGAAGTGTAATCTAGCCAGAATGCACCGATTTGGATCAGTGTGTTATGCGTATCTGCAGGACAGGGGAAAACCCAAGTCCAAGGATGTAAAATGATTTTTTGTAGGACACGACAAAGGAAGCCCTGCTTTCCTAGTTTATCATCCCGGTAACGGGAGAGTGCAGAAACACATGCTAGTCAAGTTTGTCACGAAGACAACCTGTGAGAGCGAGACACAGACAGAGGAGTCAGAGCTGGACTCCAGAACAAGGTGTGTAGAAACAGAGACACATCAACCCAGTGTACTTAGTACAGTCGTGCAGACAGTCAGCAACCCCCAGAGGGCGATGACGAGGAGCACCAGAGGGTGACGTCAAGTGCCCCAAGCAGTGGGAGGTATCCCTCAAGGGAACACAAACCCCCAAAATATCTGACAGACTCTGCCAGGAAACGGAGTGACGAGGAGGACAGTACACCTACCCCCATTCAGTACTACTACAGGGTAGCCAGTGGGGTAAACCCAACCTTTAAAGAGGCCACATTGTCCCCCGAAGAGGGCAGACAGACAGTGGGAGGGAAATGGTTGTATTCAATCCAGGAGGGTATTGAAGGAGAAGAAAATTGCTTAAATGCTGAAGGAGGGTACCCCATATTTAAATAATGAAGAAGGGTGACTAATTGCTTAAATGCTGAGGGAGAATACTCCAGGTTTAAATACAGGAGGAGTATAATCCAGGTTTGAAAGTCTGACTAGTTACCATGTTTAAAATACTGAAATGAATCTTATGTTTAATCCCATGTTTAAGTACAGAGGTGGGTGATTTACAATGTTTAAATACGAAGGTGATTCAATGTTTGAATACAAAAGAGGATCTATGTTTAAAATACAGAAGTGGAGGATTTGATCATCGCACCAGACAACAATAGAAAGACCTAGGCAGGTTAAACCATTTTATAGGTATGTACTTCGAACAGTCTGCCAATTGTGTAAAAATATCCCAGAAGAGATATGTGGGAAAGATCCTGAGATGTTTTGACTGAAGTAAGAGATGTATAGAAAAATGTGGGTAGCTTCATTTAGTTGGACAACCTGTACTCGCCCTGACCTATGTTTTGTAGTGAGTAAGAGTGTCATAGTATTTTTGTTGACCCCACAGAGAAGCATTGAACTACGTCAAAATATGTTTTTCGTTATCCCAGAGGTGCTGCAGACGGACAGCGGTGTTTCAGAAAAGACAACAAAGGTTTAAGGCTTAAAGCCTACAGTGATACTATCAGCCTGTGAAGCTGGGTATATGTTTCTAGCTATGACAATGCAAAATGTGTTTATCTAGAGCAACTGCTCGAAGTGATGAAGATAAGGTTATGAATATATTGCTCAAAATGCAGTAGGTAATTTAAATGTATTCTCTATACAGAAAATATGGTGTTTTTGAAGAATGGGCGTTCTGTCAAAACCGTTTAAAATGATGGACATTGTGTATATATGGAGACTGTTGTTTATGAGGACAACCAGGGGACCATTGCTAGGAACCCAATGTGTCAATATAGATGTAAACATGTCATTATAGATAATATCATCTCATCAGGTATGTCATCAGATAAGAAAGAATGACACCGGTTTACTGTCCAATGGACGACAGAGTAGTAAACACTATGAGGAAACCTGTTTCAAATAAAAAATTTAAGGGATTTGCAAGGGTCATGTTTAATGTGAAGATATTGACTGTCATACCCTGTTGATGTTTTTGGGATTATATTATTTCCTTTGTAAAATGTTTTTCCAAGAAGTCAGCCAGTATGCTAATGCAAACCTAAGTGGGAGTGTTGAAGTCAGAGGTTCTGTGTAGGATTGTTAGTAACTGTCTAACTGTATATATGGCTGTTTACACTAGTAACTGTTTACCTGCATATATAACTGTCTCCACCAGTAACTGTCTAGCTGCATATATATCTGTTCCCACTAGAGGGCGCTCTAGGCGGAGCCACCCAGGTACACCACCATGTGGCGAGTATAAAAGTAGATGTCTCCTCCCACTTCTTTCTCTCCCCCATGTCTCTCAGTGAGAGAAGACCTGTGTTACTGCTCTTTCCATGTGAATAAAATAAACCACGCCTGTTCAGGCTCAAGATAGAAACCATGCCTCTTGACCACATTATTGTCACCCTATAGCCGAATTCTGTTAACAACCTTTCATACAATAATTGCTGCTCAAAGTGATTCAGCAGTAAATAAGACACAAGCATACAATTACCACAACATTGGCAGATCAAGACCAATGCATAAAGTGCAGACATAAAATTAGGCATAAAATAAGCATAAAATAGACAGCAGCAAAATCAAGGTAAGGCATATGATAGAACATTAAATCAAATAATATTTAATATTAGGATCTAACATTTTAACAGGCGTCTTTGTTTGATTGTATCTTAGATGTTTAGTGTCAGAGCATTAATTAATTAATTACATTACAGAACAGTTCTGAATTACTTTATTTACACAATAACAGCAATAAGTATGTCTACTACTCGTTTTTAGGCACAATAAATAATAACAAAGCCCAGAGCAGTACTTCGCTCTTAGTACTTTTAGTCTCATTACAAAGTTAAATTCTAAAATGCATTATAGAACAAAAATACACACGGCAGGAAATATATTCAATCAACTCGATGGTGTCTGACAGTTCTATGGCAATTTTAAAATAGACAGTATAGAATAGACAGAGTCAAATAGTGCAATAGCGCAGTGCAATAAAATAGTTCGCATCTACAGTACAACAATCACAGTCTGGATACAATCCAAGCAGCAGAGTGTATTAAAAGGCTAAGGTGAAGAGTTATGTTTTTAGCTTATTTTCGAAAATATATAAGCTTTGGTGCATAATTCGCAACAGCTGAATCCCGGTTTTCTTTTGGATGTGGTTGGGAACCTTCAATAGACCAGTAGTAGATGGTCGTAATGTTCTAGGGGGCACATAGTAGTTGACAAGAGAATTGGCAATGTAGCTTGGTCCTGTTCCATTTAGTGCTTTATAAGGAGGAGGACCTTAAAATATATTCTAAATGTTACCGGAAGCCACTGTGCAAGGTAGCTAACACTGGACTAATGTGGTCTCTCCTCTTGGTTCTACTTAATAGCCTATAGCTGCAGAGTTTTGAATGAGTGTTTTCTTTTCCGGGAGACTGGTAAGGAGTGCATTACAGTAGTCAAGTCAGCTGAGATAAAGGCATGGATCAGTTTTTCAGCATCCTTTTAAATGGCTGTACTTTAGCTATGTTTCTAAGGTGGAAGAATTATATTTTTGTCACCTTGTTGATGTGTGATTTAAAGCTTAGGGCTGAGTCTATTATAACACCAAGATTTGTAACTTTGGGGTTTGATCCAAGGAGTAAGTTGCCCCATATTTCTCAGCAGAATTTCTCTTTTCGTTATAGGGCCGACTAGTACACAGTAAATTTCGCTGAGTACGTTTTACTCAAACTGAATACATTTTACTCAAACTGAGTACATTTTACTCAAACTGAGTAAAATTTTACTCACTTGGGCTCAAATGGACTCAGTTTGAGTAAAATTTACTCTGCGAAATTTACTGTGTAGGATTTCAGTTTTGTCCTCATTTAATTTTAGAAAGTTGTTGGTCATCCATTTGTTTATTGCTAAAAGACAGGCAGAAATGGAGTTAATAGCTGTGGGATCATTAGGTTCAGCGGAGATGTACAATTGTGTGTCATCTGCATAGCTATGGAAACATCCAATGACTTGTGACTTCACTTGGACATGGGCCTTATGACTTGAAAGACTTGATACTCTCACTGTGCTAAAAAAAAAAGTGTAAAGCGAATTAATTTAATTTCCTACTTTGGGGAATTAGCCGCCAATCAATCTGTGTTAGCAGAGAAGGAAGTTGTGTGTCAGCGCAGAGTCATCTAAATTGAATATACTACTAACTATTACTCTGTTGGCTTTAGACATTTGACACGGCATTGCGTGCATAAATAACGCATTAGGACTAGTTTAGGGTTCAAAATCCAAAGTTTCAGACTTGTGACTCGCTTGAGACTTGCCTGTCTTGACTTGGGACTTGCAAACCAATGACTCTGTCCCACCTCTGGTTCTATATGAAAGGGTTTCTCCTCCACAGTGCAGGAGGAGTGGCTGAGGCCTGTCGGAGCCCTCAGTTCGTCAGACAGGAAGGATGACTGATGGTCTCGTCACGGCCTTGACTGTACCTGTTGTGATTCAGGTTTTCAACACGCTGTCTTTACAGCTCACTGCAGACCCACAACTTTACATCCATCATCACACATTCATCCCCCTGATGATATAAGATAAGATAAGATAAGATAAGATAAGATAAGATAAGATAAGATAAGATAAGATAAGATAAGATAAGATGTTCCTTTATTTAATCCCCTTCTGGGAATTTCAGGGGTCATAGCAGCACTGGGGAGGTACAAGCATGGTAGTAGAAATGAGAGTAAAAACATATGAGAATAAAAAATATAAGCATAAAAGATAGCAAGAAGCATTTCCAGACTTCTACCACTATTTTAAAGCGTACTCTTTAAGACCACTGATCACCTGGTTTGATTCTCAAGCATCTGTATCCTGGAGAACATTAGAAGAAAACATAGTGGCACCACATAGACTGCAGGATATAGTATACACCAAATTATCAATTAAGCAATGCGACTTGAAATTTGGTCCTCTTATTACACATGTAATTCGGATTATGGCGTGACACACAGAAAAAATGCACTAACCCACATAAATGGCATAGCCATACTCCCCTATTCAATAACAATGCACTCCTTATTGCACATCGACCTATCAGATATCCCAAATGGAAAAGCAAGGCATATATACATTGGGAGATATCTTCAACGTACGGGGTTTCTGTAGCTATCATGAAATTTATAACAAATTTAACCTCACCAACTCCACTTATTATTTCTATATACAGTTATTAGCAACTTTGAAGGCTCATGGAGTCCCATTAAAGATACCACTTGAGCACCACAGATATCACAAATTCTTCTATGAAAGGGAGACATCGAGAGGCTTCGTATCAGACTTTTATCATCACTTACTTACTTCTTCGTATGGAGTCCTCCCCCTAGACTCAGTCTGGAGGAGGGATATACCAGACTTGGAAGTGGATTTTGATTGGCAAGAAGTCTGGGCAAACGTTCGACTAGCGTCAC
>NC_140167.1:33192998-33203230 GCF_963971535.1 Notolepis coatsorum | reverse complement strand
GCTCGTTACCACGGTTACCCACCACACTACAGTACCGCCGTTTGTCTTGCCGCGAACACTATAGAGCTGAAGCAGAGATGGAGAGTCTGCATAGTACAGGGTGGGTTTTGGGACAATTCTGGCGTAGAGCGAACAAGACGACCTCAGCTAGTACACCTCATTCCTCTACATGCATCATCAACCTGTCTGGTTCATAATGACTGTCCTTGAATCAATAAAACCACAGTGAACAGGCCGGGGGAACAGAACATGTCTGCCTCTGTGTGGCAGGGAGCTCAGTGCTGATGGATAAATGGCACGGCTCATCGTGGTGATGAAACCACACAATTGGCCGTGGTTAGGAGACGGTCGAGCTAAATTTACCTAAATGGGGGTTTAGCAGACAAGGTTGAGAGAGAGGTAGTGTCTCTCTCTCGCTCTCTGTGCTGGGCAGCCTTGTGGCTAACAGCCAGCCCAGTGGACTCTATAGCACTGCCAAGACATGCTGCTTACAACTTCCACTATAGAAAGACCTTCCTGCAAACCAAAACAAACACCCTTGCCCAGAGGACATCGCTCATCTGCATGTTTACAATTTGCACATGAATTTGACGAATGGCATAACAAAGTGCATGTGTTTACAATTCCTGAAAACAACCGTCTGTAAACAGCATAAGACCAAGCAGAGCGGGCAGGAGTGTCTCTCCAGTGTCACCCACAGCACTTAACCTTGGATCACGAGCGGGTCAATGAGTTATCAAAATACAGCTGAAATTCAAGCAGCCTCACCAACTCTCTGTCAACTCACCATGGAGTTGTAATGCTGGGTTAGACTACCACCACACTTCCAAATGAGGGTCCACAGCAAATGCGTAATGACAGCCTTTGAGGAAAAGCTTGAGCCACTCTCCTTTCCCTGGGTCTGTCAGCTTGCCAGGCTCCAAGGAGGAGTTTTCATTTCTTCACCCAAGCAGATTGGTCTGTCTCTATAGCGGCTCAGACCTCACGCCATCCTGTGTGCATTCACAATAAGCCCTGTGTGTAAAACCACGTAATGCTTTGTTTTGACAAACACAAGCAAGAACATGGAAGTTGTATAAAAAAAGAGGCACAATATTCTAGGGGGGTATTATGTTACAACTGCTCTACTCTCCAGGTTTTAAGCCGCGGCCGAGGGCCACTGATTTGCGCTTTGTGTTTGTGTCAGAGTGGCTCCCCCTGCCGCATGCAGAGCTCGGCAATAACATAGCGAGAGAGAGGGAGAGAGAGAGAGAGAGAGAGAGAGGGAGAGAGGGGGAGAGAGGGAGAGAGGGAGGGGGAGAGAGAGAGCGAGGGAGAGGGAGAGAGAGAGAGAGAGAGGGAGAGAGAGAGGGAGATGAGAGAGAGAGAGAGAGGGAGCTTCAGCCGATTGACACGGTTTCCATCCAGTGGCACCAAAAGCCATCACAAAGTTCCAACCACCAATAAACATGATCTTCTAAAGACACTTGCTGCTCACTCAAAGCGCGGAACAATTACTACGATAATTTATATATTCTCAGAAAACGTGCTTATCTGTATCTGCAGCTTACATTATATATATATATAATAAATAAAAAATACTATTTGAAAATAATTTGTGCAACTTTGATATTGATCGTTAATCAGATTGTGAAAACTGAAAAAAATCGAATATATAGCCACCAAAATCTAAATGATGGGTTGTTGTTGTTAGCCTATTCAGATGGACTTTAGACGTGACGGCTGACGGGGAATCAACACGAAGTTCAAACCAGGCTACAGGACTTGCGGTCTGAAGTTGAGCGACACCGGACCGGATAAAAGCCGAGTGGATCAAACGAACCTAAGGTTCGGTTTACATTATTCACGAGGGATCAGTCGTCAAGTTCCACCCGGCTTTTACCCGGTTAATGCTTAGCAGCAGCATTAGCAGCATTAACAATCCTAAGGAGAAAGACACATTGCAGTAGTCAATAAGTCAAAGCAACTTTGTATCAACAATAACAATAACAACAACAACAACAGGTTGTTGGTTGATTGTCGTTTTCGAGAGGCATCTTATATGAATGAAGAACATTTCAGTGACTCACCACAAATGTGTCCTTTGACGCTACGACTATCTTCTTGTGCTTTATAAAAAAGAATAACGGTCTCGGTATCCCGGCGAATCAGGCACATTTAGTCCATATCTCCTCCACTCACTGCTACTTCCATTCTGTTAGTCAAATAGAAAGAAGCTGAATTCATTTCGCCGACGTCAGCTGCAAACTGACTCCGCCTCTTCGGGGCGTGTCGTAGAAATAAGTAAATAACGTCTTCTTAAAGACACGTGGTTATGTGACGGCGTACTTCATTGTGTTTCAGAGCGAGCGGGGCGTGCCCTTTAAGATGCTATTGCGTTTGGTTGCTGTAACCAATCCACTAGTTTGTTATTATCCCGCCTTACCGAACGTGTATTCAGACACGTGGACGGGAAATTCCCTGTAGCACGAGACCTTTCACGGTAGGCTAAACCTAATATCCTACTACTAGCTACTACCGTGTTCCACGCTCACTCAGCTGACGTCAGGAAACATTATTTGTATGGAGATAACAGTTTGCGATTAGTGAGAACGTGTATTTTTTTATGTGATTCAATTATGTATCTGTCAGCTGTTTCCTCTGCTCATTGTCAAGGCTATTTATGGCATGCAATAATTGGCTAGATTATTATCTGACATTCAAATTGATGGTGGTGAAATTACAGAAATGAATTGGCTGCTTGGGGTTGTCTGTCTGCAGTAGATACAGGGTCATAGGCCTCCTTAAGTCTGTAAAGAAAAAGTGCAAATTCTACTCCATATAGACCATTTGTGCAATTTAATTTAACAACATATCAAATTTATATCAATTTTTATGTGACAAAAATTGAACATATATTCTATTATTTCCCTAAATGAAAACACCTATCCGTACCCCAACTTCCCCAAACAAACTCAGGCCGCAGGTGGCTGTTATGATCCAACCCCTCCCCTCTGGGGTATCACTAATCAATAAACACTTGGACAGCTGGGGCAGAGAGAGGGGGCGACCCGCTGCATTCTGTCACAGAACACTATCACCCTGCCCCCCCCAATTCCTCTCTCTCTCTCCCCCAGCCTGTCAAGAGGGATGTGCTGCCTGCTGAGCAGCTGTGTGAGAGGAGTCACGGCTCCCTGGCCTGGTGGTGCTTCTGTCCACTATGAATAGGCTGCATGGACTTCTTGCCTGGACTCGATCCCACCTGTGGCACGTTCAAGTGGGTGGTGGAGATGCACTGTTGGAAAAAGGGGGATTGGTTTTCCTGCGATATTGGAAATGTGATCACTCTTTGCATGAGTGATCACTAGAAAAAGAGAAGAAAAACAAACTCAAAGAGGTGGAACAATTGATGTTAACCTCCTTTTGTTCACCAAAACAAAACAGATTCACTGCTTGAGTGATTGTTAGGGAGGGAAAAGCCAACTACCTACACTTGTAATTAACTGCAGAAAAGGGCTCCTCTACGCATTGGGGGCAGGTCATTGTCGGTGAAGGGGATAGTCTTTCAGCTATACACACACTGTCAATGTTCCTAATACATTCATCATAAATGGTAAATGGCTGCATTTATATAGCGATTTTATCCAAAGTGCTTTACAATTTGTTCCTCACATTTTACCCATTCACTCACACATTCACACACCGATGGCAGAGGCGACCATGCAAGGTGCCAACCTGCACATCGGGAGCAATTAGGGGTTAAGTGTCTTGCTCAAGGACACTTTGACATGCTGCCCGGAAGGAGCAGGAATCGAACCGGGAACCTCTGGATTTACCAGACGACTGCTCTACCTCCTGAGCCACTGTCGCCGATCATCAATTGTGAGTCTTTTTGATGAGAAGTGTGTGCAAAAAGAAACGCTTACCTCCAGGGGCGGACCTAGCCCATTTGGCGCCCTAGGCGAGATTCACCGAGATTTTTATGGCTTTTTTCTTCATAGTTCTCTAACGTTAGTCTTTCTTTCCTCAACGTTCAATTCTATAAACACTTGACCGATACCCATCAATGCACAGCGCTCTAGCATGTTCTGACTGTGAACACCTAAAGCTGAGGCTCAGACCGACCGACCGTTTTAGATTTTTGGCTCATTTTCCCTTATGTTAGAATTTTTTTAATGTAAAAATAATGGTTGCAGATATAGAGGGGGGCGCCAAAACTGCACAAAAAAAAAAAAAAAAATTTGGCGTCCCCCTGCTGGGTGGCGCTCTAGGCGACCGCCTATATCGCCTGTAGGAAGGTCCGCCCCTGCTTACCTCACAGAGTCAGAAAACCCCTTCATGGTAACAGGCCACACATGAAGCCTGTCAACGATTCACTTTATTTTGCGGTCTTTCTGTCAGCAGTGAGTGCACATGAGTACTGCTCAGTGAATATACCTCAGCGATGTTTTCAACCATTTTCTCCCACATGGCTCTGTCATTTCCAAAGTATGCTCCATTAGATTTACATTTCAGATAGGTCTAAACCATTTCTCTGCACATTTTTCTCTTTTTTTTTTAAATTGTATTTATTTATTTTAAAGCTCAGACACGTCATGACCTCTTTATCCCCCACCCAGAAATACGAGTCTTTGTGGCAACATTGTGATTGAAATCACCTCCTTTGTGACACATCCTGAACCCTGAAGGTAGACAACTAGAGTTCGTGCTGAGTTTACTGGCTTGTTGTTGCCAGTTCATCAGGCCAGCAGCACCAGGTTCACAAGAGGGCCTTTGCAGCAGAGAGAGAGAGGGGGGGGCATCATGGGTGACAATCAAATGAAACATGGAACAATGCAATATTGATGATAGTTTGCACGTCTTAAGTAAACGTACTTAGGGATCTCATTAAGATGCGTTAGCTTGTGATGTACCAGAGTTGATTAAGGGTAAGGTTATATTGGGGCCGTTAGGCGTCTCGGAGGCATAAAGATAGTCCTCTAGCTTGAATAAGGAATATGGAGGAACATACATGTTGTATTCAACACAGCGTTCACATAACTAATAGTATTAAATCTGTCGGCATCACGTCTCTGTGCCGATCATACTGTGTGCATGTTGCACAGGTGCAACAGTATTTATTGGAACATCTTCCAGTATTTATTGGAACAGTATTTATTGTTACCCGAGGGACATAAGTATCAGATTCCACAGAAAATAGGATAAGGGGAACATTAAACAAGGTTTTATTTTTAGTCTGTTGTCGTTGCCTGTGTGTTCTGATGGCAACAGTGCTGTCATTGGCTTGTTCTTGCATTGTGGAGGGTGGGACATCGTAAACAAGTTCCCATAGCTGCCTGAGAGAACACTGGGAGAGGCAGGCAAAACCACTTTCTGTTGCATCAGAACGCTGTTATTAAATGGCTGAGAGAGAGCATGCACACTCACACACACACACACACAGACGCACACATGTGTGCGTGCACACACATGACTGCACAATCACATGCCCCACTTCCTCAGTAACCTCGAAAGCCCATCCTCCCTCTTGATATCTCACTCTATCCATCACACACAAAAACAAAAGTGCATGCACACACTCACACACACTCACACACACACACACACACACACACACACACACACACACACACACACACACACACACACACACACACACACACACACACACACACACACACACACACACGCACACACACACACACACACACACACACACACACACACACACAACCACACACACTGTTTCCCACTAAAACATCTTCAGCATGTGAAAGCTGCCTGGAAACTGGAAGGGGGGGGGGTTCACGTGCTCCAATTGGACATGAGTCCATAGCAACCGTGTCCTGATGGCTGGCCAGTCAGGCGAGGCATGTGCAGCCCACTGACCCAATGGCAGAGATCATATTGGAGCAGCCCCAGTGACCCGGGAACAGAGGGAGCCTTCTGCCCTGCCCTCCTCTTGCCGGCATCGTGTCACTGGCTCAGGGAAACCCTTGGAGACTTTGGAGTGTTTAAAACGTCCCGATTTGTGCGGGACAGTCACGCATTTTAGCTCTTTGTATCGCGTCCTGCAAGAGAATGTGTTAATAAACTCATATTTAAAATGCATATATATTCATTCTTATTGTTTCTGTCTAGTTATTAATCACCAACCATGCACCGATGCTCTGCAAAGTAGCCTAGCCTACACCCCAGCGTTCCCCTGCCTGCCAGTGCCTCCTCTCACCGGGACGCGTCTATTCTTATCCTAACGCATGTTTGCTTCCGCGTTCGTGTTTTGTGCTCTGATTGGCCACTGACGTTTCTGGTTGCGCTAATCGTGTGACGGCAAGTTCTTTCGCCGGTTAAGCTTAGGCACTCTTTCGAAGTTTGTTAAGGTTAGTTAAGGTTGTCTTAGAGCAGGGCGATAGAACACCAGCCCTGATTCCAAACTCTAACCTTAACCAACTTCGAAAGAGTCGCCTAAGCTTAACCAGTGATAAACTAGGCGTTAGGTAGTTTGCTGCTGGTCGAGGCGGAAATGGGCGCGTCACGCGATTGGGCGCACATGTCACATGACCAAAAACGTCAGTGGCCAATCAGATCGCACCAGAAACGGCAGTGGCCAATCAGATTAGCAAAACATGAACGCGGAAGCAAACATGCGTTAGGATAAGAATAGACGCCACCGGGACACTGGCTACTGCCAGCTGTGTTGACTACTGCCAGCTGTGTTGACTACTGTCAGCTGTGTTGACTACTGCCAGCTGTGTTGACTACTGCCAGCTGTGTTGACTACTGTCAGCTGTGTTGACTACTGCCAGCTGTGTTGACTACTGCCAGCTGTGTTGACTACTGCAGGCTGTGTTGACTACTGTCAGCTGTGTTGACTACTGCAAGCTGTGTTGACTACTGCCAGCTGTGTTGACTACTGCCAGCTGTGTTGACTACTGTCAGCTGTGTTGACTACTGCCAGCTGTGTTGACTACTGCCAGCTGTGTTGACTACTGCAGGCTGTGTTGACTACTGTCAGCTGTGTTGACTACTGCCAGCTGTGTTGACTACTGCAGGCTGTGTTGACTACTGCCAGCTGTGTTGACTACTGCAGGCTGTGTTGACTACTGCCAGCTGTGTTGACTACTGCCAGCTGTGTTGGCTACTGCAGGCTGTGTTGACTACTGCCAGCTGTGTTGACTACTGCCAGCTGTGTTGACTACTGCAAGCTGTGTTGACTACTGCCAGCTGTGTTGACTACTGTCAGCTGTGTTGACTACTGCCAGCTGTGTTGACTACTGCCAGCTGTGTTGACTACTGCCAGCTGTGTTGACTACTGCAGGCTGTGTTGACTACTGTCAGCTGTGTTGACTACTGTCAGCTGTGTTGACTACTGCAAGCTGTGTTGACTACTGCCAGCTGTGTTGACTACTGTCAGCTGTGTTGACTACTGCCAGCTGTGTTGACTACTGCCAGCTGTGTTGACTACTGCAGGCTGTGTTGACTACTGTCAGCTGTGTTGACTACTGCCAGCTGTGTTGACTACTGCAGGCTGTGTTGACTACTGTCAGCTGTGTTGACTACTGCCAGCTGTGTTGACTACTGCAGGCTGTGTTGACTACTGCCAGCTGTGTTGACTACTGCAGGCTGTGTTGACTACTGCAAGCTGTGTTGACTACTGCCAGCTGTGTTGACTACTGCCAGCTGTGTTGGCTACTGCAGGCTGTGTTGACTACTGCCAGCTGTGTTGACTACTGCCAGCTGTGTTGACTACTGCCAGCTGTGTTGACTACTGCAAGCTGTGTTGACTACTGCAAGCTGTGTTGACTACTGCCAGCTGTGTTGACTACTGCAAGCTGTGTTGACTACTGCCAGCTGTGTTGACTACTGCAAGCTGTGTTGACTACTGCCAGCTGTGTTGACTACTGCAAGCTGTGTTGACTACTGCCAGCTGTGTTGGCTACTGCAAGCTGTGTTGGCTACTGCAAGCTGTGTTGACTACTGCAAGCTGTGTTGACTACTGCAAGCTGTGTTGACTACTGCAAGCTGTGTTGACTACTGCAAGCTGTGTTGACTACTGCAAGCTGTGTTGACTACTGCAAGCTGTGTTGACTACTGCAAGCTGTGTTGACTACTGCCAGCTGTGTTGGCTACTGCAAGCTGTGTTGACTACTGCCAGCTGTGTTGACTACTGCCAGCTGTGTTGGCTACTGCAAGCTGTGTTGACTACTGCAAGCTGTGTTGACTACTGCAAGCTGTGTTGACTAATGCAAGCTGTGTTGACTAAAGCAAGCTGTGTTGGCTACTGCAAGCTGTGTTGACTACTGCAAGCTGTGTTGACTACTGCCAGCTGTGTTGACTACTGCCAGCTGTGTTGGCTACTGCAAGCTGTGTTGACTACTGCCAGCTGTGTTGGCTACTGCAAGCTGTGTTGGCTACTGCAAGCTGTGTTGACTACTGCCAGCTGTGTTGGCTACTGCAAGCTGTGTTGACTACTGTCAGCTGTGTTGACTACTGTCAGCTGTGTTGACTACTGTCAGCTGTGTTGACTACTGCAAGCTGTGTTGGCTACTGCAAGCTGTGTTGGCTACTACAAGCTGTGTTGACTACTGCCAGCTGTGTTGGCTACTGCAAGCTGTGTTGACTACTGCAAGCTGTGTTGACTACTGCAAGCTGTGTTGACTAATGCAAGCTGTGTTGACTAATGCAAGCTGTGTTGACTACTGCCAGCTGTGTTGGCTACTGCAAGCTGTGTTGACTACTGCACGCTGTGTTGACTACTGCAAGCTGTGTTGGCTACTGCAAGCTGTGTTGACTGCTGCAAGCGAAGCTGTGTTGACTACTGCAAGCTGTGTTGACTAGCTACTGCCAGCTGTGTTGGCTACTGCAAGCTGTGTTGGCTACTGCCAGCTGTGTTGGCTACTGCCAGCTGTGTTGACTACTGCAGGCTGTGTTGACTACTGCAAGCTGTGTTGACTAGCTACTGCCAGCTGTGTTGGCTACTGCAAGCTGTGTTGGCTACTGCCAGCTGTGTTGGCTACTGCCAGCTGTGTTGACTACTGCAGGCTGTGTTGATTACTGCCAGCTGTGTTGACTACTGCAAGCTGTGTTGACTACTGCAAGCTGTGTTGACTACTGCCAGCTACTGCCAGCTGTGTTGACTACTGCAGGCTGTGTTGACTACTGCCAGCTGTGTTGACTACTGCAAGCTGTGTTGACTACTGCCAGCTGTGTTGACTACTGCAAGCTGTGTTTATTACTGCAGGCTGTGTTGACTACTGTCAGCTGTGTTGCAAGCTGTGTTGGCTACTGAAAGCTGTGTTGACTACTGCCAGCTGTGTTGCAAGCTGTGTTGGCTACTGCAAGCTGTGCTGGCTACTGCCAGCTGTGTTGACTACTGCAAGCTGTGTTGACTACTGCCAGCTGTGTTGGCTACTGCAAGCTGTGTTGACTACTGCCAGCTGTGTTGACTACTGCCAGCTGTGTTGACTACTGCAAGCTGTGTTGACTACTGCCAGCTGTGTTGACTACTGCAAGCTGTGTTGACTACTGCCAGCTGTGTTGACTACTGCCAGCTGTGTTGACTACTGCAAGCTGTGTTGGCTACTGCAAGCTGTGTTGACTACTGCAAGCTGTGTTGACTACTGCCAGCTGTGTTGACTACTGCCAGCTGTATTGTCGGCGTCGCTCATCAATTTGAGTAACTACAGCCTGGCACTTTCAGTTTTTCTGACCTCTACACTACAGCTGCAGATGTGTGCTCTATGGCAAGTTTTGGATTAGCCTGCCACATCAACGGGATGTGATGGAGATGGGAGGTCAGTTGGGGATCATGCTACTGAAGGATATTGAGCTTCTTGCCTCCTTCCTCCTAAGCATCCCTGCCACAAATGCGGAGAGGCTGTTCTCCCTCATGACCAGTGTGTAAATGGACCAGAGAAATCGATGCAGCGTGGATCTTGTGATGTCAAATCGAATTTCTCTCCGACATGCCAAGAGTTTTATAAACTAAATATAAATATACTCTTCGTCAGAAGGCTCTAATAAATTCCTCAAAAGACCTATATAGCACACAACACTCTCCATGGTGCTGAAATCTTTGTTTCAGTTTTGCCAAATTTGTGTTTTGGGAGAGATAACCTCAAGGTGCCAAATAATAACTCTGAAGACATCATTTCATAATCAGCCTACAATTTATGTTCTGTTCTGCAGTGTTTCCGCTGCTTAGCAATTTGGCCTACTTGACCTACTGCCCTTTTATTAAATGAGATAATTAA